>NW_018252228.1:35908-39935 GCF_001263595.1 Phalaenopsis equestris | reverse complement strand
AACCAAAATGGATTGGTCAGTCAAACTTGACTATGCTTTGTGGGCTTATAGGACTACATAAAGAACTCCTATAGGAATTTCCCCATACAAGCTAATATTTAGGAAAGCTTGTCGTTTATCAGTTGAACTTGAGCATAAAGCATATTGGGCTATTAAAGAATTTAATTACAACTTAAAGGATGCTGGTGAGAAAAGACTATTGCAATTAAATGAGCTTGGAGAGATGACGAATGAATCTTATGATAGTGCTAAGATTTACAGAAAAGATGAAGATGCGGCATGATCAGAGGATTCTTACTAAGACTTTTAAGCCAAAACAACAAGTTTTGCTTTATAATTCAAGTTTAAGATTATTTCGAGGCAAACTTAAGCCCAGGTGGATGGGTCTATTTGTTGTGATAAAAATTTATCCTTATGGAGCTGTAGATATAAAAGATCATAAAACTGATAAAGTATTTAAAGTGAATGGTCACAGACTGAAACCCTATTTTTTAGGTGACCAACTTAAATTAAATGATCTTATGCTGTTGGGTCAACCAGAATAAGCACCAGTTACGTCGGGCTGACGACGTTAAACCAAATGCTCTGTGGGAGGCAACCCATAGTTATCTATGTGTATATTTTGAATGTTATATTGTTGTAAAAATTTGGTAGTATTTTGAATATATAATGATTTAGTGATTATTCTAAGACCTTAAAAGATGACTTAGACATGTTAGAGCGAGTATTTCGATGTTGAGCTGACATGCGTCAAATTGAGCACTGGCGCTTAAGTGCCAATATCTGGTGCTTAAGAGCCAATATCTGGTGCTTAAGTGCGACAGTTAAAAAACATGTGTGAATATCAGTTTTTAGAATTTTTATCTGTGATTTAGTTGGTTTTAACATGGGATAGCAGTTCTATAACGTGTCTAGGAGTTATAGGGGGGTTTAGAGCCTATAAATAGAAGGGTATGAGGAGAAGTCTCACCACACTTCCATTTACCCCTAAATTCTAAGTGAAAAAAAGAGAGATTTTGGAAAGATGCCATCTTCAGAGAGTGAATTGAAGAAAAAGGAGGAAGTAATGAGAAATAAGTCAAAGTGCATAAGAGTTATACAATGGTTTCCTAGCTTTTAGTATCAAAGGAATAGCGGAGAAAATCACTAAAATTGAGGCTGATGTGGCTTCAATTGAAGTGAATGTAATGGAAGTTAATGCACATCTAGATCATATTGGATGGCAACTTAAGATGCAATTTAATCAAACCAGTTTTATAGAAGAAGTGGACAAGGCTATGTATTTGAAGAACAAATGGATTGAAGAAGATTCAACCCGAGTTATTAATCACCGTCCGTTTTATCAGATTTATATTTCAAATGCTGAAGAAGAGACTAATGATAGGTCAGGATTCATTCCACCAAATGGAGAGTGGAATTAAGTTTATTGTTAGTGTTTGTGTATTTAGTGTTCATTTGTTCATTGTTAAGTGTGTTTAATGTGTTTTTAATGTTAAGATTGTCTAGTGCTTGTGTTAGGAATTTTCTCATCCAAGACTATTTGGATTGAGAATTTATGTATTGAAAATATTTGTAATTGTTTGTGAATGAATATAAGTGTTCGTTTGTGTGAAAATTTGTGTTATTTAGTGCTGAATCAAATTAGTCAAGATTGGTGAATCTTGAGAAAAAGGAGAGTTGAAAGGGAAGAAAAGAGTTATTAAAGAGTTATGAGACCTTGTAGGGTTGATTGACTTAGGCTAGAAGTGCATTTTACTTAAAACCAAATAAATCAAATTTAAGCACTGGCGCCTAAGTGCCAAGACCTCGTGCTTGAGCATTGTCTAAACCAAGAGTCGGGCGCCTAAGCGCTGAACCATTCGCGCTTAAGCGCCGGTTTACGTAACCGGTTCACAAACGGTTTAAAGTGACAAATCGGTCAAAAAATCTCCATTTTTGCACCTCAACTTCATCCCCTTTCTCTTTAGTTCATGGTTTTGAAGTTAGGGCATACCTTATTTGAAGATTTCTTGGTGATTCGAAGAAAGAATTGCTAAATTTGATATCCTTGAGGTAATAGCTTCACTTCTATGTAAAAAATTTTTATTTTCACCAAGTATTTTGAGTACATTATGGATCTACCCAAAAATCACTATTCATGGTGAAAATTTGAGAAAAATCTATGGAAAATACATAGATTTGGTAGTTTAAGCTTTTAAGAGTTAAGTTTAATGATTTAGAGTTGAATTGGGAATTTATTGTGTTTTTTTGTGATTTTTAGAAATAGCGGCAAGAATGAAGAGGAGTAAGGGAAAAGCTCAATTTGATTTAAGCAAGTTTGTAAGTGTTAGAGCTCAGGATCAATATAGTGATGCACTGCAATTGAGAAAGTTAATTCTTGAGCATAGTTTTAAGAGTCCGGGAGGAGCTATAGAGGATTTGATTGTTCGCCGCCAATGGGAGCGATTTTGTTATTTTTCTACCGTGGGAGTTATTTTTATTATTTGGAAGTTTTATGCAAATCTCCCTGAGGCTGAAGAAGGAGTCAAGGTTGCAAGAAAGATAGTGGTTTTCTCATATGAATTAATAAATCAGTTTTATGATTTGCCCCAGAGTACTTTGTGTTTTTATTTTAACTATAGTCCAAATGTGGAGTTAGATGAGATTATTTAATTGTTCACTGAAGGAAGAGGATTATGGAAGATTACCAATGAAAGGAGAGTCAACTTCCTCACTTTGAAGTTAGATGCCACTGTGAAGGCATGGCACTATTTCATTTCTGCTCGTCTGCTACCTACCAATCATCTTAGTGAAGTGACCCGTGGTCGAGCAACTTTGAACTATTGTATTTAGCAGCTCAAGCCCATCAAAATTGGAGCCTTAATTCATAGTGTTATTACTAGTTATATCATTGCTGTTACCACTACAGGTTTGGGATTCACATCCTTGACCTTTTCATTATATGAGCAGGCTAGAGTTAGATTTGATAGTTGGGAGGAGATATTGTAGCTACTCAAGCCTATTTCTAGTATGAATGTGAAGTCTTATTCACATCATTCATGTTTTGGCTGGAGAGGTGGATTTTTCAGTAGTTCAGCTGCTTCGACATCTTGAGCTTATACTTCACGTGCTTCTACATCACAGGGTTAGACTTTTGGATCTTATTCTCAGACACAACTATTGCAGAGGATTTTGGATAATGTTAACTATGCTGCTGATAAGGCATTAAATTTAGAAAATTTTGCATAACTTTAGAAAATTTTGCATAAATTTTGCATAACATATAGATGGATATATGAGGAGACGTAGTGATTATGAGGAAGAATACCACTCATCTATGGAAAACCTCATGATAGGTAACCAAGGTGTAGTTTTCCCTCAGATCCAAGATATCCATCATATGAGCCTGCAACTACTTGGCATAGTGATGAGAGTGATGCTGAGGAAGATGATGATTAGACTGGTTCTTTAGTTTAGTTAATTTTTTTTTATTGTTGTGAACTATTTGTGGTGCAGTTATATTGTACTTTTGTTGTGTTTTGAGTTGTATTTGTTGATACTGTTTGTTTTCTTTGTGTTTTGTTTTGTTAGACACTGCTGTGATGTATTTTTATTTTTGTAGTAGTAATTATGTTAATTGTGTTGTTTAGTGTATTTAGTTGCTTTAAAATTTTTGTTTGCAAGTTTGTCTTTATGTTAATATTGTGATGTCAGTAGTGTGTATGTTTGCTTTTATGTTTATACTTATTGTTTAGAAGTCTATTTGAATCTGTACATGTTAAACTAAAATAAAATGTTAGAAAAATTGTTCAAAATTAATTTTACTCCTGTCTTTATTTTTGTACTTGTATATTTAGGATGTAAAAAATCTTGTTAGCATGTTATTTTCATATATTTAATATTTAACCTAGCTGCTTATTTATATATGATGCTAAAATATTTTATTCAATTAAAAATTTAAGTTTGGGGGGAATGAAAAATTTTCTAAAAACTTGAAATTTATTTGTTCTCAAATGTATTTCAAATAAATTTGATTTTGATTTGAAGA
>NW_018252228.1:24050-35498 GCF_001263595.1 Phalaenopsis equestris | reverse complement strand
AAGCTTATAAATATAATATAGTAAGTAAAATTATATTAATAAATATTTTTAAGTAGATAAAATAAAAGAACTAAAATCTAAATTTAGAGAACTTACAATATTTCTGAATTAGATAAGAACTCATATTTTCATAGTTCTTAACATTAAAATTTTCAAACTATAAGTTGGTCTCTTTACTGAATATTTTTTTCTAAATTAGACTACTATATTTCTAAATCAAAATTTTAGTAACTCCTAAAGAAACTCATATACATATCATACATATTTAGTTTTTAAAGATTGAAGTGTCACTTGAGGATAAGTAACATTCTAAGTTTGGGGGATTTTGATGCACCTAAAATATATAGTCTTTTAATACATATTTTTATACCTATTTTTGAGATATTGCACTTTAATAAAAGATATTTGTGTGTTTTTCTATCAGGTACAATCAAATGGATGAAAAATAGTAAAAGGAGTGAAAAAGGATCAAATTTGGAGCAAAAATGAAGAAGGTGCAAAAAATGAACTACGGCGCCTAAGCGCCCAGTACTGGCGCTTACGCACATACAGAGAGAACTGCGCCTAAGCACCAAGTATCCTACGCTTAAGCGCCAGAAGTAGTTATTTGATGATTCATTAAATTTGGATGAATTTTTGTAGAGGTGTTTGAAGCAACACTTAGTAAAAATGTGGAAAATAGTTCATGGACTTGAAAATTCATTCAATTGGCTTTTGAAAGGAGGCAACTTCAAGAAGATTCATTGAATTGAGACACATTTTGAAGAGACACCAAGGCCCCCCTTGGATTTTTATTAAAGAAGACTTGGATCATTAAAGGAAGAGGCCAGCCAGCCAACAGCCAATCATCCACCCATTCCAAGTAACCGCCGCCGCCGCCGGCCACCTTTTCTTTTTATTTTGAGTTTTAGTTTGTATTGTGAGTGAAGGAAGATAATTAAAAGGAGCTTCAAGAAATTTGGTGGATAGGATTTGAGATAAGTGTTTATCTTTGTGACTACATTTAGTTTTATTTTATACTTATTGTTTGTGTGCATAATTTCTACTTTTAAACTCAAGTGTGGCTGTATTTTCTCCATGGATTCTCAACAGTTTTTTTTATCATTTTCCTTAAAATGATAAGTGATTAAGTATTGAATGGAAGTTGTGTGAAGTAATAAACTTTAATGTTGGAAGAAGTTGTGTTGATTTTAAATCTTATACTTCATTTACTTCTTGATTTGGCCAATTAAGATGTTAATACATGTTATGAGAACATGTAAGATCCGAGATGGTATTGTCCTAGTCAACAAATGGTAGGAATCACATTTGATTTCATGGATGATAATGTATTTCATGGGGTTGAGTGCAAATAAATAAGGAAATAAACTTTGAAGGGTGTAGAATAAGAGGACTTTAGAGTTACAAGCTAAGGCCTCCAATTGATTTATAGTTTTAGTTTCTGATATGAAATGTTTGCCGCCAGATTGAGGGAGATGAGGGAACTCTAGAGTGAGAGTTAGTATCTTCCCTACCTAACCAGTCTTCAAAATTATTCAAACTATAGATTAGCCAATGTTCTTTATAGCATCTCTAGTAAGGGTAAAGAATATTATTGCTCATATTTGGCACAACACAATTATAATACTTCCACAACAGAATTTCTATAATTGTTACCAATTCATAATAAGGAAAAATATATTTTATTTATATCGCCTTCATCTTGCAAGTATTTAGTTAAGTTAAATAGTTGCTTACTTTATTTTCAATTATAAAAAATTTACAAAAAGAATCAAATTTTCATTCCTATTTTAGCATCTAGAGTTTAAGTATGAATATTTTGCTAAGTAAAATTTTGTTATCTAATTTCTCCTATTTTGTAAGGTGCATATAGTATTCATCCATGTGGGTTTGATATTCGGGGCTTAATCAAAAAATCCTATATTACTAGATAATGATACATATACTTGTGCAGTATCCCATAATTAAAAATTATAACTTCATTTCTATTTGCTTCATAGTGAAAAATTTACCTAGTTTCTGCTTTGGATCAAGTTTTTGGCTTTATTGCAAAGTAAGAATTATTATTAAGAAAATTAAACATATAATCACATACATTGCATTAACATCTATATAGAACATAAGGATCAGAAGAATACCAGATGAAAAGTAAGAAGCATATCATATCATGAGAAGAGTTATGTCGTATGCTTTGGTAGGTATTGTCCTCTACAGAAGGTCATTCGATCAGATGTGGCAGTGATATCTAAGCAGTGCAGAAGCACAGGATATCAAAAAGGAAGTACACGCTAGATTGTGTGAAGCTCGCCAGTCAGACCCAAACAAGAAGATGAAAATTAAGAGACTTAAATATTATTGACCAGTGATGTTAATAGATTACATTGATACAACCAGAAAGTGTAACCTGTGTCAAGTGCATGGAGTGGTATTGCACCAACCTCCAAATGTGCTACACTAAACCGTTGCCTCGTGGCCATTTGACTGTTGGGGCACAAATACAGCCTCCATTTTCTAAAGGACATAGGTTTATTCTCACAGCTACTGATTACTTTCAATGTTTCCAGAGGCAACAAAAGCAGTGTCATTATGAGAAGTCACAGCGCATCACGTTCTTCAGTTTTTCAAAAATCAAAATGTCCACCACTTCGGTGTTCTGCGTAGGGTAATTCTGATAAAGGGTCAGCCTTCAAGAGTACTAAAATCAACAATTTTGTCAAACGACATGGGATATATTGAATATACTCTTCAATTTACTATCCCAGAGCGAACGACCTAGCCAAAGCCTTTAATAAGACACTCGTGCAAATTTTGAAGAAAACATTGGACCAAAATAAGAAGGGATGCTACGAGAAGTTATTAGAAGCTTTGTGGGCCTACTGGACAATTTTTAGAACTCCTACCATATGTGCTCATGTTTGGGTTCGAGGTCATGCTCCCATTGGAAGTTCAGCTACCATCTCTCAGAGTCACCATCACTAACCAAATTGCTTTTGAAGACCATGCCAAGCTCAGACTTGTATAATTGGAAAGCCTTATAGGAAAAGGATTAGAAGCACAACGTAATTTAGAGCTCTAGCAAACAGAGATGATCCGGGCTCATGATAAATTGGTCTGCCCAATGATGTTCAATATCAGTGAACTCGTTCTCATCCTCATGAGACCTATCCTTGCACATCACAGGATAGGCAAAAAATTTGAACCAACTTGGGAGGGACCATTTGTCATGGAGAAGGTCTTTTCAGAAGGCTCTTACCAGTTAATGGATTTCCAAGGAGAAAAGCCCATGCTATCGGTCAATGAAAGATATTTAGAAAAATATTTTACAACTTGATGTACTCCGAGATGAATTTTTGAAAGTGATACTTGTTTCGAGGATTTTTTAGCCAGCATCTGTGATTAGGTACAAAATTTAGTAATCAGATTAATTTTAATAAAATAAAATCTGAATTTGCTCTTTTGAATCTCCATTTAATTTTGAATTTCACCAAATTAAGTCAAATAAAATACTTGCACAAGTAAAATCTAAAATTCGCTTAATAATGGTTTGTCATTGTTCATATTTGTTTCTTAAATTTCAGTGCGCTCCTATTTTCTTATCTTTTTAAGAAAAATGTCGGGTTAGAATTTGATCATCTCCTTTAGAGATGGCTTAAATCATGCACTTAATAAGGAGAAGGCAGCGCACGGCGGCGTTGTGAATTTTGACTTGGACTACGGTCAAGTCAATGTAGAGTACAAAGGCCCCCTGATGAGTATAGTCAGCCACCAAGAAGCAGAAGAGCTACAACCATTATTGAGAATCGGTGCCAAGGAAGAATCCTCACTGAAGATGAAAAAAAACTAAGCGAATACAGTAGTCGATAAAGGGAACTAGCCAATTGCAGTCAATGATCACCACACCGATGGGAGACTTGATCTGTGTCAAAGAAGAAAGGGTTTTGGATGCACCTTTAAGGAGGACGTGGCGCAGAAATGCCAACCAGCGTAAACACAGAGCTTTGGTTTGCTTGGAGTAGTGACGTGCTAAGGAAGCCGCTGTTGGATTAAGCTCAATTCCTATAGAGGAGGTCTATGATCCAAACTTGAAGGAGACTTCCACTTGTTCGCTGGTTACAGAGGATGATCCAGAAACATTTAGAGACCCTGCATCTTCAGGAATCCCCGATGAGTTTTATGCGGAATGCCCCTTTTGTAATGCAGAAATCCCAAGAAGGACACCGTCGGCGAGAGCATTTACAGAATGCGTAGAGTGTAACATCCTCCACTTGGAGGGTACGGGATGTTCAAAGAATATACAGCTGCCAGCATGTAGTTCAGAAATGCAGACCACCCAGAGGTCAAGCCATACATTCTACAACTTACAGAGCCACCAACATCATGAATTCCTCCGAAGGATGAGATAGAGGAGCGACACTGATAATTGTAGAGGATTCCTATAGCAGAGTTAGAAAGAATGAGTAGGGTCCGAATGCAAAAGTTTGAATATTATGAAGAAATTTAAGGAAAATTTGTTAATATCCTAGATAGATTGGAACTACACACTGGGGTATTCTTAGAAAGCGATGAAAGAAAGATTCTGGATAGCATTTTCGATCTCAGAGGTAGAGGCCGAGTCAGATTATGTAAGAAGAGGACATATGTTGAACCATGAAAATGGATGCATGTAAATTGCAGGATCACCATCCAGTGTGGCTATTGTTACAATTTTGTAAGGACAGGCTAGGTAGCCCCGGGCATCTTAAGGTACGACGAGGTGGATCCCTTGCCATCCACAAAAAAGTGTATGACCAAAAGAATGGTTAGATGGAGCATACTGCCAGCGGATTGCATCTTAAATAGCTGCATCATCAACATATACAATGAAGGAGATTGCATACCTCCCAACATCGATCACCACGATTTTGTCAGACTGTTCTGTACAGTTTTGTTCATGTGCAAGAGCAACATTCTATTCAGAAAAAAGATAGATATTGTTGGACCCGACGAGTTTAGAGGTTCAATTATTATTCCACTATCGTGTGGTTCAGTGCTTATTATAAAAGGAAATGGAGCAGACCAGGGGGCAAAACACTGTATTCCTGGAGTGTCGCGCCACAGAGTCTCAGTTACATTGTGAAGAATGGATAACAGTAAAATACCATAAAGATTCTAGCTAGATCAAGAATTGGAAAAACTACAGTCATACGAGCTATGAGATAGTTGTACCTTAAATTACACTCGAAAGGAACTCTTGTCTTGAAGCATGGATTACAAGGTTAGTTTGATCACCAGCTTACCCCACGGGACAAACAGACAGATAGATAGACAATTGTCACTCTTTTATACTATGTCAGAGTAGAGCATATATGATATATGATATTTCAGATGTACTCAATATGTTGCCTTTTGATAGTTCCAACATGATTACTTGTATCACATATTTGAAGCAGAATTAATGAAGTTTCTTTTAAAATTTTGGCATGTTTGTCGAATTGCCTTTTTGTGTGATTGATGAAAGCCGCATGACCACGTGTTGGTCCAAAATTATAACGAACAAAGAACAAAACAAAGAACGTCTAATAATAAAATTAAAATTCAAAATTGAAAGTTTAATCAATGAAAATCAAATTTGAAAAGATATCCTAATGAAAAAAATGATAATGAAAACAATCAGAAAAGTGATAAAAATGATAAATCAATTCAGCTCGAATTCAGATTTTCACACTTTGTACCTGCGTTGCACGAATTTCACCGTCAACATGAATTTTTTGCAATTCCCATGGAGTTTCACACTCGCAAAGATCCCACAAATCTTTCTTGACCATTGTCAATCTTAACATTCCATGCATTCATAAACTCAGCACCATAAATTCTCTAGACTCTTCTCACAATGTTTTTGGGATCAATACCTAAATTATGATTCTATTCCACTACCTCTTAGATTCGATGTGAGTCCCTGAGATTTTCTTTCCAAAGTAGTTCATCACCTCTTAGGTTGGATGTGAGTCTCTGTTCCTTACTTCCTAATGTGACACAAATCTTTGAGATAGGTATAAGGCCACCTTAAATGGAGTAAGGCATCCTATTATCATCTTTTGAGATCGGTCTAAGATAACCTTAAATGGAGTAAGGCATCCGACTCTCTACTGAAATCTTCCTCTTTGAGATAGGTATAAGACCATCTTAAATCGAGTAAGGCATCTTATTCTCATCTTTTGAGATCAGTCTAAGACCACCTTAAATGGAGTAAGGCATCTAGATCACTACACAAATCTTTGAGATAGGTATAAGAAGATCTTAAATGGAGCAAGGCATGCTATTCTCTTTTGAGATCAGTCCAAGGCCACCTTAAATGGAGTAAGGTATCTGATTCTCTACACAAATCTTTGAGATAGGTATAAGGCCACCTTAATTGGAGCAAGACATGTTATTCTCATCCTTTGAGATCAGTTTAAGGGCACCTTAAATGGAGTAATGCATCTGATTCTCTACACAAATCTTCGAGATGGTTATAAGATCACCTTAAATGGAGTAAGACATCCTATTCTCATCCTTTGAGATCGATCTAAGGGAACCTTAAATGGATTAAGGCATTCGATTCTCTACACAAATCTTTGAGATGGGTATAAGACCACCTAAAATGGAGTAAGGAATCCTATTCTCATCCTTCGAGATCGGTCTAAGGCCACCTTAAATGGAGCAAGGCATCTAATCATCTACATAAATCTTTGAGATAGGTAGAAGACCACCTTAAATGAAGTAAGACATTTTATTCTCATCTTTCAAGATCGGTTTAAGCTCACTTTAAATGGAGTAAGGCATCTGATTCTCTACACAAATCTTCAAGATAGGTATAAAACCACATTAAATGAAGCAAGACATCCTATTCTCATTTTTTGAGATCGGTCTAAGGCCACCTTAAATGGAGTAAGGCATCTGATTCTCTACACAAATCTTTGATATGGGTATAGGACCACCTTAAATGGAGCAAGACATCTTATTCTCATCTTTCAAGATTAGTCTAAGGCCAGATTAAATGGAGTAAGGCATCCGATTCTCTACAAAAATCTTTTAGATCGGTATAAGGCCATCTTAAATGGAGCAGGTCATCTTGTTCTCATCTTTCGAGATCGATCTAAGGCCACCTTAAATGGAGTAAGGCGTCTGATTCTCTACACAAATCTTTGAGATGGGTATAAGATCATCTTTAATGGAGTAAGGCATCCTATTATCATCTTTTGAGACTGGTCTAAGGCCACCATAAATGGAGTAAGACATCCAATTCTCTACATAAATCTTCAAGATAGGTATACGACCACCTTAAAGGGAGCGAAGCATCCTATTCTCATCTTTCAAGACCAGTCTAAGGCCACCTTAAATGGAGTAAGAGTAAGGTATTTGATTCTCTACACTCTCTACACAAATTTTTGAGATGGGTATAAGACCACCTTAAATGAAGTAAGGCATCATATTCTCATCTTTTGAGATTGGTTTAAGGCCACCTTAAATGGAGTGAGGAATCTGATTCTCTCCACAAATCATCAAGATAGGTATAAGGCCACCTTAAATTGAGTAAGGCATCCTATTCTCATTTTTCAATATCAATATAAGGCCACCTTAAATGGCATCTGATTCTCTACACAAATCTTTGAGATAGGTATAAGGCCACCTTAAATGGAGTAAGGCATCCTATTCTCACTTCTCCGCACTTTCGTTACCTCTTGGGTTGGATGGGAGTCCCTGTGCATTTCATCATAATCTGATCTCTTCACATATTTCCGCCTTCTGAAATTAAATTTTCACAAAATTAAAATCAAACTCAAAATTAAAAGCTAAAAGTTAAAACAACAACATCGAAATCGAATCTTCTTTGTTGTTGTCAGTTTCCTTGGTGGTTATCTCTGCAAATCCTTTGCATAGCCCCTCACCAAGGTTCTCAAGCATAAATCACCTTGAGAATTGCAAATTCACTCTTAAAATTGACATTCTAAAGGTACACCTGCTAATTTCTGGCAAGAGTTTTAGAGTCTTCAAATTTGATCAAGGATTCCTTTGATACTCCTCAACAGAAACCTTCTTCACATTTCCTTTGTTTTACTCTAAGCATGTTGACCCAAACAGTTGTGTTGGCTTTTTTGATCTCGTTGGTCAACGCCAACACGTGCAGTGTGCTTGCTTGGCACACCACACCTATTTGGGGTCTGTTTGTTGACCTCACTTTTTTTTGAGGTCTAGTTTCTTCTTTAGAAGCCTAGGATCTAGCCATAGGACTTTCCTGGTGACTATTCCTAGATGACTAGTAAAGGAACCCTCACCAACAAAAATTCTAAAACTCTTCTTAACAAAAATTCTAAAACTCTTCTTTGCTCATCTTAAAGTTCCACATGTTAGTTCTAACCTCTAGCATTTTGTAGGTGGAACCAATATGGGGGAGCTCAAGAGTCCCCATATAACTGCTTGTCCTTAGGGTTAGCCCCAGGTGGTGTGGTCTTGGTTTTTCACACACACACTTTCACTTTCACTTTTGGTCCTTCACTTTTGGTCCAAATCCTTAGCCAAACATTCCTAGCTTGATCCCTTACTTTATTGGAAACTCATGTGGATGGTCCCCTAAGACATTAGCCCCAGGCTAGGGTTTAACATTAGCCCCAGGTTAGGGTTTGGCTAAGAATAGCACATGGAAGATCCATATTGGGAGTTCCCTTGGTCTCATGGCTTAAATGGTGACCTCGTGATTGATATTCTCAATCAATTCCAATTTTTCCAAATTCGCAATTTTGACCATTCTTGGCCCCAACTTCACCTAATTACCAAATTGCCTATAAACCCTAGATTTTCCAAAAACTCCCAAAACTACCCAAATTCTCAAAGTTTCTTCAAAAATTATTTCAAACCATTCCAAATCACTCAAGTTGACCAAAATACCTCAAATTTTCGAAAATTCCTAAAATACCCCTAAAATCCCCAAAATTACCAAAATGCCCTTCATACCCCAAAAATTCCAAAAATTCCTAAAATCTCCAAAATACCTCAAAATATCCCCTAAATCAATTTGAACCTCTCCATTAAGCCCAATTTGACTAAATTGACTCCTTTTGATCAAAATCCCCAAATTGCCCCTAAATGTCTAAATTCCCCAATTCACCCCCAATTTCCACCAAACTCACTTCAGTCCCACCCAATTTCAATTATAAAATCAAATTCATCATATACAATCCCAAATGAAACTAAATTCAAGCCCACTTGAGCCAATTTCAAAACTAATTTTCAAACTCAGGCCAAAATCCCCAATTTTGCCCCAAAGTTCAAATTTTCTCATTTTGAACTTCATAACCCCAAAATTTCCACCCAACTGATATCCAAAACTCTTCATTACAATCTTTTAGACCAACTTAAACCATCAATTGACCAAAGTCCTAACCCTAGTCCAATCCAAACACAAGTCTAGCACAAATGCCCCAAATTTGTCCATGAGCCAAATTCCACCCAATTGAACCCCCAAATCAATTTAAAATTACCCAATTCCTTTTCCAAAATTCTCACAAAAATCATCCCCATCAATTTGTTCAATGACTTGGACCAAATCTAAACCCTAACCCAACATAGACCCAACTTCAAACCAAAATCCTAATTTTGAACCAAATTTTTTGCATTAATCAATCTTAACCCTCTCCTGCTCTGGTTAGCCACCTAGGATGCTAATCATATCACCCATGACCAAAGAACTGAGCCATGGAACAAGGTCCCCCAAATTAAGGAGATATGTTATCCCATTTTGGCTAAACTCTTCCCCCCATGCAATCAGGCATCAAACCTCTAATGAAATCACAATTAAAACTTCCCTGACCCTCCCTGACTCAGCTAGCCACCACCTCACCTATGGCTAGCCACCCTAGTCACCGTGATATACTTGCAACAAAAATATGAAAATACCCTTCTTTAAGGTGCAATATCACAAAAAATAAGCATAAAATGTAAACTTAAAATAACATTTTATTTTGGTGTATCAAAATCCCCCAAACTTAAATGTTACTAGTCCTAAAGTGACACTTTTACTAGATAAAAGCATATGACTCGAGATATAGATTAACTTATAAACTTTTATACTTTAGTTTCATAAATAAAACATTAAAATTTAAGAAAACTTTTAATAACTTAGATTTAAATCCTAAGTCTAAGAGTACATAGTAATCAAATCTAAGATTTATGAATATTCTGAGTCTCTATTCATATCAAGAGAAATTGTAATTTGTCATATCAAGGATACTTAGAACATTCGTATGAAAAAGAACTCCATGAAAAATTTACTAGTAATGGTGCTAATACTCCAATACAAGTTTAGAAAATGTAATAGAGACTTTCCTTAAGTTGATTCAAGTGAAGCCAATTTTTGATTGGGCATCTCCTCATGCTTCACCTCACATTTCTTTTCTTTTCTTTTCTGTTTCTTTTCCATTTTTTTATTCAACATCTTTTCAATTTTTTCTTTTCATTTCTTTTCAAGTGAGGATTACTATTTCTTGATAGTATTTAATAATTTTGAACTTTACTATCCTCTTTTTAAAGTTAAAAATTTTTACCTTTCTTTGATTCATATTAGCTTTGATGATTTTTCATAAAGTCTCATTCTTTTCTTTTACATGAAACTCTAAGATTCTTAATACTTCAAAAATAAAATTTTCTTTACTTTAAATAGAAAAACATAGTCTTATATTTTCATACAAATTATCTTAAACTTTAGAATTGACCTTCATCATTAAAAAAAATTACCTAAATTTACCACAATATTTACAAACATAAATAAAGTCTGTTGGCATCAATTTTTGATGTCACGAGTGTAGGGCGTCCACTTGCACGGCTTAAGATGATCTACGGTTCGCCCGCAGCATCCGATGGCTCGAGGCACTCACTCGGGACCTTTTGGCGCTTGTTGAGGGGGCACATAGCCAGGATCATTCTTTTCATCCTGCTAGGCTATGGCTTTCTCTTAGGTGAAGGCCGGTCGGCATTTGACACGTCGAACGACTCCAATTGGGGCAAAATATATTATGTGGCGCGTCGCGCGCGATTTTGGCTGGAATTGGGCCGATCACTTGAAGAAGTGGTCCAGATGTCCCCGAATGACAAAATGGACTGCGCCAAAGCGTCCGGAATGTCGATTTTAGCTAGGGAGGACATTCATTTCAAAATAACGGCGCGTCTGAGTTAAAATGTGCGGGAGACTATTATAAAATTAATAATAATTATTATGATAATAATAATAATAATATTATTATATTATAATATAAACCCTCGCTTCCGCCCTCTCTCCCTCCCCCTATCGTTCGCGAAAAGCTCCGCTGCCACCCTCCTTTTGCGAAAAACCCTAGCCCGAGCTCCCTCTTGTCTCGCCGGATCTCCCTCCTCGCCGACGAAGCACGACGTCAGATCTTCCTCACTCGTCGGAGCTCCCTCCAGCCGTCGCAAGCG
>NW_018252228.1:21947-22524 GCF_001263595.1 Phalaenopsis equestris | reverse complement strand
CCGCTACGGTACACCTTTCTTCGGGCCACTGCCTCCACGGCACGCCCATCCCTTTTGGTCATTGTCGCCACGACACACTCATTTGTTCGGGCCGCTGCGTCCACGACATGCCCATCTTTCGAGTCACTGCCGCTTCGGTACACCTTCCTTCGGGCCACTGCCTCCACGACACGCCCATCCCTTTTAGTCACTGCCGCTACGGTGAGACTTTCTACCCCCTAGCAAGCCTTAGGAATAATAGAGTCTAGGCGTGTGGGTTCGATCGCACACACGGGGTGGGTGTGCCAGCGTGGGTCTGCGCAACGACGTGCCTGCGTGATGGATCGTTGAATTTCCTAGAGCCAGCCTTTAGGTTAGGACTTCCTTTGCGTGGCTAAATACCCCCGTAGAGCCGAGTGTCTCCCCTCTTGTTGCGAACCTTAGCACAAGTCCCGATGGGTCGGAGTCCCTCACTCCCCTTGCTTTGGATTCCCCAACTTTACTTGGAGAAGTTGGGAGGTCAAACTTGGCAAAGCGAGAGAAGCTTTGTAGCTGACTCGCTTTGCAAAGTTTGGAGGAGTTCGCAAAAATAGGAAAA
>NW_018252228.1:3190-19112 GCF_001263595.1 Phalaenopsis equestris | reverse complement strand
AGTTACCTCTACCTTTTAGGATCACTCTACCTTCCTTTTTATTGAGCCCCTTTGAGCCCTGTCGCTCCTTGACTTCGTTGATATCATTTTGACTGCTCGATGTCGATGAGCTGCCGCCCATTTGGGATACGACGATTTGTCCTCTGCCCTTATGGCCTGGATGTGCTTTGACGTGTTGGGGTATCCCCGTCAAGATGATTTAGGTTATTTTGTTGGCCCCGTGTGTTGATGAGCCGCTACCCATTCGGGATGTGAGAGACTCACTCTCTGCCCGATGACTTAGCGCGAGTTTTGAAGCATCGAGATTGTTCCCACATGGAATAACCTTCCTTTGAGTACCTATTGCCCCAAGTTCATGATAATCCAAGCAAATCTCCATTTATCGAGAGTATTCTTGGGTACCCCCCAAGATGTAATTAACCAAGTGGGATACGTCCCCTTGGGAGTGCTCTTGACCCCAGAACAGGCACCTACACCTGAATCTTTGGTTATGGGTAGTCTACGTAGGTCGGTTTAAGGTGCTTTCGCCCGATCTTGTTTGAACGGACACTCTTAACCTATCCTTGCGAGGTTTACCGCACGTAGGCTCTCCACGTTTTGTGTTTTCTCTTGTTTGTCGCTTTGTCGTATGTCCCTTCTTATTCGTTTCCTCTCCTCTTTGAATCACATATCTGGTTCGGAAGGGAGATTTATTTGAATGGGGGAAGTATACGACGATCGACAAGCTGGCGACTCCTTTTAAAATAAAAGAGAGAAAAACGAACGAAAACAAAGTCATTTAAATTTAAATTTTAATATCTCAGGTCATGCTGAATTAATTTTAAAAATATAGTTAATTGAGGACAAATCAAATTTAGTTTACTTCTTTTTAAAAGAATTTTTCTTTCCACCAAACTTAATTTTTTAAGTAATTAAAATGTTCAATATAAATTTTTGTAGGAGAAAGAAAACAGCAAATGCATAAAAATGAAAACTAACCTGTATAGGATTTTTGAGTATGAAATTGGGCTCTGATATACTGCAGGTACTAACTTTAAAAATATATACATGCTTTAAAGCATTAAATGAAACATAATATATTTTAAAATATTTGATAAGAATAATTTAAAAATAGAAACAAAAAGTAAAAATCTACAGTTACTATTACAATTAGGTCCACAGTTCAACATTAAAATGAAAATTTTTACTACAACAGTTTTAAATAAAACAACCTACAAATAATAAAAATAACAAAAAAACATAAAAAAAAAACATACTAAACTCCAACTCCTAAAAACATAAATCTTCATCCCCTTCCTCTTCATCATCATCATCATCTTCTTTTTCATCATCATGATCTGGAGTATAAGGAGTGAAGCAGGGGCAAGTTGGAAATTCCCCATTGTACTCACCCCTAAGATATATAACCATAGCCTCCTCATAAGCTATATCATGATGAACTCTCCTATGCTTATATTCGTCATTATAAGCATTTCTTGCTTCAACTCCTCTAATCCTATTTTGCATAAACACAATATCCAGTTGCTGAATCATAATCTGCTCCATAATATTTTCAAGTGAAGTAGAGTGAGAAGTAGATGACCCTATAGCTGATGTTGAAGGTCTATCTCCACCTCCACTCCTGGACTTAACAAATGATTCAAATCTTTGAATTGTATGCTTCCCAATAGGACTTTGTAGCTGCAACTTTTCCTCATTTCTATGGGACTCTACTCCTGACTGTTCACATAAAGTGAAAATCAGGGTAGGGTAACCCAAACCACTAGCTGTAATACTACTAGATATAATTGGAGCATGATGAACACTAAGAGCACCAACATCTACTGCCTTCATTTTCTGAATGCAGAAGTTTAACATAGTTTTATCCTTCGTTACTTCGCTTAGATGATTTGTTGCCAGTAATGAAGTAGTGTCATACCTTTGACTGAAAAGTTATCATGGAAGTGGAGAAGTTAACTTTCTTATTATTTTTAACTTTCCATTTTCCTTTTCCATCAGTCAGAAAGGCAATTACTTCATTTAGTAATGAATCAGTCTTCACGACTGCAGTATATTCACAATGAAACACATTTCTCAGTCCAAAAAAAGCATTGATCCTTTCTCTTGTAAACTCAACTTGCTTACTTATCACAAGGATGTGATCATCAATGATGAACCACATGTTGGTATAAAACTTATGGATCTTAGGCACAATAGTTACTACAGTGAAGTAGCAAAACCTCACCTAATTTCTGGCGACGATCAACCTCTCGATCTCGCCACCTTGGTTAGCAAATGCCCGTTCCTGGATCAATTTCCTTGATTCCATTTGAGTATTGTAACAATGTCGGGCCTTGTAATTGAAAAATCTCCTCACGTCAAAATCTCTTGCAGGCTTTCCTCTTTTTACTCATGGAGCCATTGGCATTTTTATGAAAATTAAAGTAAAATGCAAATAAATTCCAACATAAAAAATCTAGTTCCACAAGTAAGATTATTTGGTTAGAAACTTTTCACCAAGGGTTTTCTTCAAGTTTATTCATCAAAAATTCAAAAATTTGGATCTCCCATAATGTCAAAAAAATCCGTGGTGAAAATAAAAAATCCGTGGTCATTGTTTAGAGTTAGGAGACGACCCAAATAGTAAAAATGGTGTTTTACTGGGCGATTTTATGGTTTTTAGGCAATCTGGGCGTTTTCAAGAATGTGACGCCTCAGGAGCCAATCTGATGCCTCTGCGACAACGCCTAATTTTTCCAGATTTGATTTTCTGACAAAATCTACTGCGTACCGCTTTACGTCAACCTCTAATTAACTCAAATAAACACTTATTCTTATAATTAAACAATTTCTAACACCAAAATTTCACAAACAACACAAAACTCACTTTTATATATAAAATCCATGCTATTAAAAACTAATACTTTTCAAGCCAACAAACTCTAATTCAGTGTTCAAAGGAAAACAAACATCCTAACAATGAAATCTAAACATTGAAATAACAAACAAAAATATAATAGAGTTTAACAATAAAAGTCAATGCATTCCAACACAACATAATAACATAAGCAAGCTGTACCAAATAAACATTCCATGCATAAAGTAAGTTCAAACATCTTCTTCGCTCTCGTCCTCCTGGATATCTCCCATGGATTGGTAGTGAACGTACAAGTTGTAGAAAATTCGATAAGGAAATTCATCAGTTGAATCTTTCTCAATCCAAGCATGTTTCTTGAACATACATACCAAACCATCATCAATATGTCTAGTATGTTAAAAATGTTCCTTCAATCTCTAATCCAGATGATCCAACATTTCAGAAATATTCCCAATTGCATGCATAAGGTTATGTATTTCTTTCTCTATCTTCTTGAATCCTTTTCAAAAGTGCATTCAAGCTGAAGTAAAGCTGAATAGGTGATGAACTCTAGGATGCTTGATCCATCAGTACATTCATATCATTCCATCTCCCATTCCAATGTAGTTGCAATAAACTTCTGGATCCATAGTCTTCCAAGGAAGAAGCACTTTTTCCCAACTTTCATAAGGCACTTGTGATTGACTGCACAGTAGGAAAATAGTAAATGGATGTCCCAGTCCAGTAGCAGATCCATTAACGATCAAACCCAAAATTGATTTTACAATTATTGCACCAATATCAATAGGTTTTCCAGTTTGAATACAATAATTCAAAATAACACTCTCTTTAGTCACTTTACTGATTTTCATAGTGGGGAGTAATTCTGATGCAATAAAGAAATGCCACACCTTAGATGCAAGATTCAACAATGATGATGAAAAACTTACATTCCCATCATCTTTGACCTCCTAATTTGCATCTTTATCTGTAAGGTATCGATAGAGTTCGTTCACATTATCTCTTATAGGGGTATTATTTGCATAGTCATAAATAGGAACACTTTCAATCATAAACATATCATTTATTTTTGAAGGATTTAATTGTACAAACCTACCTCGTACTTAAAAAATTCCTAAGTTGATTCCATAAAGATTTGCATAAAACTCTTTCACCACAGAGATAACTACAATGGTAGTAGTGTAGCAAAGCACTTCTAAGTGCCTCTGCTCAATAATCTCTTCCACTCGAGTATTCAATGTGTTGAATCCTTGATTCACAAATCCCCTTTCTTTGATTAGCCTCTTTTTCACTAGAATTTGATCATGTTATTTTTGGGCATCAAAACTAACAAACTTTCTCCGGTTGAAAATAAATCTCATAAAATTTTGGGAGTGGGAAGCCATAGGATTTGAAAAGTTGTGACTCTTCCCTCATTTTTCCTCCTAAAATATACTTTGAAATCAGTTTATGGGAGTTATAAGGAGAAGAACACGCTAAAAACCGCCTTTTGAAAGATTTTAAGTCATTTTCATCGTCGTGGCTCTTCAGGCACCGATTCTGGAGCTTCAAGCTCCAGCTCTCTGGAATGTGGCTCCAGTTCCAAAATTTTGCCATTTCAATTTCAGTTCAATAAATTCTCAAATCTCCCATAAAATTAGGTAAATAAAGATGTTTTCAAATATTTTCTCAATTTCAAGTTTCTTAAATACATAGAATCTATAAAAGTACAAATATAAATATAAATATAATATTTTGAAGAAAAAACATAAAAACAAAATAAACAACAATAAATATGGGTTACCTCCCACAAAGCGCTTGGTTTAATTTCGTCAGCCCGACATTCCCAGTCTTTATTCTGGGTGACCCAACATTGCAGTCTCTTTAAAAACTGGTCTTTGGCCATTAAAGTATGGTTTCGGTTTGTGCCCATTAACTTCAAATATACTTCTAGTCTTCGGATCATCAATATTGACAGCTCCGTAAGGATAGAATTTTACAATTTTGAATGATCCTTTCCACATAGACTTCAATTTTCCAGGAAATAATTTTAATCTTTTATTGTATAATAAAACATGCTATCTAGGTTCAAATTCCTTCTTTATTAACTTTCAATCATGTCATTCTTTCATTCTTTCCTTATAAATCCTAGCATTATTATAAGATTCATTCCTAATTTCTTCAAGTTCATTCAATTGCAATAATTTTTTCTCACCAGCATCTTTCAAATTGAAATTGATCTCCTTAATAGCCCAATAGGCTTTATGCTCCAATTCTACTGATAAGTGACAATTCCTCCCAAAATTAATCTATATGGGGACATTCCTATAAGCTGTCCTGTAAGCCCATAATGCAGTATTTAATTTAGCATAACAATCATTTTATTAGGATTCATAATTTTTCCAAAATTCTTTTAATTTCACGATTAGATACTTCTGCTAAACCGCAAGTCTGTGGATGATAAGCAGTTATAGTTCTATGCATAATAATATATTTTTCCACCAACCTTGCAATTGTTGCATTCCTCAAATAAGATCCTCCATCGGTAATTATTATTCTCAGCATTCCATATCTTGTAAAAATATTTTTGGTTAAAATTTTTGAAACACTCTGAGCACTACATCGAGTTAAAGCGATTACTTCAATCCTTTCAATCCATTTTGAAACATAATCCACTGTAATCAATATATACATATTTCAAATCAAAAAGCTTTAATATATCACCTGTAAAATCCAGCATGTTCTAAAAAACTCCTATCTCCTCTTACAGTAGGAGGTGAAGGTGGAGGTAGGTTAGATATACACTGTATTTTTGCAGGATTTACTTCTATGTTATTTTTTAAAATTTTATTCTTATATAAAATTTCTCTTGCAACCATGAATTGACATTTTTCCCAGTTTAACACTAGATTCATCTTTTCACATCGTTCTAGAACTTTCTCTAAATGATTTAGACATGTTTCAAATGAAGTTCCAAACACGAAAAAAATATTCCATAAAGACTTCGATCCTTTTTTCAATTAAATCACTGAAAATTGACATCATACATCTTTGAAAAGTTTCAGGTGCATTACATAATCAAAAGGGCATTCGCCGAAAAGCAAAAGTTTCATAAGGACTAGTAAATATTATTCTCTTGATCCTTTGGAGCAATAGGTATTTGATGATAACCGGTATATCCATCTAGAAAAAAAAAATATTTATGCCAAGTCAGTCTATCAAACATTTGGTCCAAAAAGGGTAAAGGAAAATGATCCTTCCTGGTGGCATAATTTAATTTTCTATATTCTATGTAGATCTGTCATCCAGTGATTTGCCTTGTTGGTATTAATTCATTATTCTCATTTGTCACAATAGTTATACCTCCTTTCTTTGGAACACAGTGAATTAGACTCACCCGAACAATATCTAAAATAAGATATATTATTCCAGCATCTAACCATTTTAAAATCTCTTTATTAACGACTTCTTTCATCATAAGATTCAATCTCCTTTGAGGGTCAGCTCTTTTCGTTCATGTTGATCTTCCAATAAAATTCTATGCATACAAATTGAAGGATTGATTCCTTTAATATTAGCTAATGTCCATCCAAAGGCTTTCTTGTATCTTTGTAAAGTTTCTAACAACTGTTGTTCTTGCAAATCCGTTAATTCTAAGGATACAATAACAGGTAATGTGGATAAATCTCCTAAAAATGCATACTTTAAATGTGTAGGAAGTGTTTTCATTTCATGTTTAGGAGGTTTCTCAATAGATGAAATCAAATTCTAGTTATCATCTGTAGGATCTAACATTTCAAATTTTTCCTGAACATAATTTAAATCTTCATTACTCACTTCCGCAGATTCATCTTGAATTTTATCCTTATCTTCATATTCATATATTCTTTTTCAAATTTCTTTTTGAATGTCTTCATGAAATATTTATGGCTTAAATATTTGTTAATATCCATTTTGAAGCATTCAATCTCTTGCTCTTTTGCAGGGTATCTCATTGATTTTTCAATGTTAAATGTAACCTCTTGATCACAAACTCTCATAGTTAGTTCTCCTTTCTGCACATCTATCAAAGCTCTTCCAGTGGCAAGAATATTCTTCCTAAAATGATAAGAATTTCTTTATCTTCCTCCATATTTAATACAATAAAATCCAAAGGAAAGATAAATTTATCAACTTTTACCAAAACATCTTCTATAACTCCTTTAGGATAGGTAATCCAATGATCAACTAACTGAAGAGTTACATTTGCAAGTGAAATATCTCATAAACCCAAACTTCTGAAAATTGATAAAGGCATAAGATTAATACTGGCTCCTAAATCACATAAAATTTTCCAAAAATTCTTTTGTCAATAACAAATTGAAAAGTAAAACTACCAGGATCGTTAAGTTTTTTCTAAGTTTTTTTAGGAAACTTCTTCTGAATTATAGCACTACACTCCTCACTGAGTGCAACAGTCTCATTATCTACAAACTTCATCTTCTTATTAAGTATATCCTTCATGAACTTTACAAAGCTTGACATTTGTTCCAAGGCCTCAACAAATGGAATGTTTATCGTTAATTTCCTCAATATTTCAAAAAATTTTGAAAATTTGTTATCTTTGTTTTTTTGCTTCAATCTTTGAGGAAATGGAGGTGGTGGTCTTTCTACAGTGATTTTCATTGGTTTAAAAGGACAATCAAACTCAAAATGAAAATCTTCACCAGATTTTTCATTTTCCCCCTCATCTTTCTCAACTTCAACTTCCACTTCTTTTTGAACTTTGGTTTCAAATTCTTTTTCACTTCTCATTTGAATAACCTTAATTTGCTCTTTGTTCTGATCCTTAGGATTTACTTCAACATTACTAGGCACTGTTCCTAGAGATCTATTGTTAAGTGCAGTAGCAATACATCCCAATTGATTTTTCAT
Organism: Phalaenopsis equestris; assembly: GCF_001263595.1. NCBI lineage: Eukaryota > Viridiplantae > Streptophyta > Magnoliopsida > Asparagales > Orchidaceae > Phalaenopsis > Phalaenopsis equestris. The sequence continues at coordinate 11,362 of NW_018252228.1, read as the reverse complement.
GTTTCTAATTGTAGCTCCTTGACTTTGTAATTAACTTTCCATTTGTAATATTAATTCTTCCATTGACAACTTTTTCTCCTTACTCTACAAATTATTAAAACCTAGAGGGTAATATGGTTTATTAGTTAGATTTTCTTGATTGTTGGAGTTTTCCAATGAGTTTGCAACATTGTTTCCCCATTGCAAATTTGCAACATTAGAGTTATTGTTACTCCAACTAAAATTTGGATAATTCTTCCAACCAGGATTATAATAATTGGCATAAGGATTATTTGAAAGATTATTTATTGCACTTAAGGTCTCATAAGAAGATTAAGATTCTATCATTTATCTCAATTAGTTTTCTTCAAGCAAAAGTGGTGTCTGAGAATAATTCATTCCATATTGATCTATCTTCTTCAATATTGTGGCTATTTGGGCAGCCAACATAGATATCGTATCAAAATCATGAATACTAGCTACTCTTTTTAGATTTACACTTTCAGAGTGCCACTGAAAATTATTATTAGCCATTTCTTCGATTAAAGAATATGCTTCATCGAATTGTTTTGACTTTCCTTTATCTTACTTCATTTACCTCTTTAAGATAGGATATAAGTCGTATAGCATTCCTTCTCAAAACTGACAGACAGACATTTGACATTTCTGAGAAAAGGTATGATATCCATTCTCTCTCTTGATGAGGAAATATGATATTTCCTTCATCTCTTTGAGATAGGATATAAGTCGTATAGCATTCATTCTCAAAACCGACAACAGAAATTTGACATTTCTGAAAGATGGTATGATATTTATTCTCTCAGTTGATGAGGAAATATGGTATTTCTTTTATATGTTTGGGATAGGATATAAGTCGTATAACATTCTTTCTCAAAACTGACAGACAGACATTTGACATTTATGAGAGAGGGTATGAAATCCATTCTCTCTCTTGATGAAGAAATTTGGTATTTCCTTTATTTCTTTGAGATATGATCTAAATCGTATAGCATTCCTTCTCAAAATCGACAGATAGACATTTGACATTTCTGAGAAATGGTATGATATCCATTCTCTTTCTTGATGAGGAAATATGGTATTTCCTTTAGCTCTTTGAGATAGGATATAAGTTGTATAACATTCCTTCTCAAAATCGACAGTCAGACATTTGACATTTCTTTGAAATGGTATGATATCCATTCTCTCTCTTGATGAGGAAATATGGTATTCCTTTTTCTCCTTGGAATAGGATATAAGTTGTATAGTATTCCTTCTCCAAATCGACAGATAGAAATTTGACATTTCTGAGAGATGGTATGATATCCATTCTCTTTCTTGATGAGGAAATATGGTATTTCTTTTATCTCTTTGAGATAGAATATAAGTCGTATAACATTCTTTCTAGAAACCGACAGACAGACTTCTGACACTTTTGAGAAATGGTATGATATCCATTCTCTCTATTAATGAGGAAATATGGTATTTCCTTTATCTCTTTGGGATAGGATATAAGTTCTATAGCATTCCTTCTCAAAACCGACAGACAGACATTTGACATTTCTGAGAGATGGTATGATATTTATTCTCTCTTGATGAGGAAATATGGTATTTCCTTTATCTCTTTAAGATATGATATAAGTCGTATAGCATTCCTTCTCAAAACCAACAAACAAACATTTGACATTTCTGAGAAATGGTATGATATCCATTCTCTCTCTTGATGAGGAAATATGGTATTCCTTTTTCTCCTTGGAATAGGATATAAGTTGTATAGTATTCCTTCTCCAAATCGACAGATAGAAATTTGACATTTCTGAGAGATGGTATGATATTCATTCTCTCTCTTGATGAGGAAATATGGTATTTCCTTTATCTCTTTGAGATAGGATATAAGTCATATAACATTCCTTCTAGAAATCGACAGACAGACTTCTGACATTTTTGAGAGATGGTATGATATCCATTCTCTCTCTTGATGAGGAAATATGGTATTTCTTTTATCTCTTTGAGATAGAATATAAGTCGTATAACATTCTTTCTAGAAACCGACAGACAGACTTCTGACACTTTTGAGAAATGGTATGATATCCATTCTCTCTCTTGATGAGGAAATATGGTATTTCCTTTATCTCTTTGGGATATGATATAAGTCGTATAACATTCCTTCTCAAAACTGACCGACAGACATTTGACATTTCTGAGAGATGCTATGATATCCATTCTCTCTCTTGATGAGGAAATATGGTATTTCTTTTATCTCTTTGAGAAAGAATATAAATCGTATAGCATTCCTTTTCAAATAAGAGAACTGACATTTGACATTTCAAAGAAGGTATAAGAATTCCTTTCATGAAATATGACATTCATTTTCCCATGACTACAGGATATGACATAATCGATGATTGACCATTTCGGTCAACGCCAATAAGTGTGGCATACTTATTTAGTATCCGACAGATATTGGGGGCTCATTTGTTGACCTCACTTTTATTGAAGGTCTTAAAACAACATTCATGGACAAAAAATTAACTTGAGGAATCATAAGACTTAAGATTCTTAAACATATTCAAGAATCTTAAGACTTAAGATTCTTAGACATATTCAAAAGACTTGAAAATGATCATTGTGGTCATTAAGATAAAGGAGTCTACCAATATTGACTTCTTTTGACATTTCTAGGGTCATTAAAACCCTAGAAATTAAAATAACCCTTAAAACATTATTTTTGAATCTTAACAATGATAAACCCTAATATGATCAGATTAGTGGTGACAGACCCTAACCTGGTCAAATTTTTGACTTAATGGTCATCTTCATGATCAAAAAGTCAACATTGACACTTAAATGATCTAATTGATCAATTTTTGACTCATAGTCAATTTTGGTCAAACTAGTCAACTTTGGTCAACTTGAACCAATTAAGCAGTTTAAACCCTAAAATGATCAAATCAGTGGTAATAAGCCCAAATTTGGTTAAACCTTGACTTAAGAGGTCATTTTGGTGACCAAAAAGTCAATTAATCTAATTGGTCCACTTTAACTCATATAGTCAATTTTGGTCAAAATGGTCAACCCATGACTTAATGACCACCACTTTGACTGCATTGAGTAACATTTGACCTAAATAGTCAAACTCGGTCAAAATGGTCAATTCATGATCTAATGACCACTACATTGACTATATTGGTCAACACTTGACCTAAATAGTCAAACCCGGTCAAAATGGTCAATTCATGACCTAATGACCACCACATTGACTATACTGGTCAACACTTGACCTAAATAGTCAAACTCGGTCAAAATGGTCAATTGATGACATAATGACCACCACATTGACTAAATTGGTCAACCCTTGACCTAAATAGTCAAACTTGGTCAAAATGGTCAATTTATGAACTAATGATCTCCACATTGACTACAGTAGTCAACCCTTGACCAAATAAATCAAATTTCATCAAAACGATAAATATATGACCTTATAAGTATCATAATGACCCGAAAGTCAACTTAATAATTTAATAAGTCAAATTTGGTCAATATGACCAAACCAAGCACATTATCAAAGCCCATGGACCCATAATTTACCCGACCATGACAAGGTTAGGTAAGTCACATTGGTCAACCCAAGACTAGAATTGGTCAACTCTGATCAACTCTGTTCAACATTGGTCAACTTTGGTCAAAATATTCAATTTTGAACCAAATTTAAAAAATTGGTCAAATTGTCAACACCCAAAATCATTTTGACCAATTTATGGGTTAATATTATAATTTCCTACATTTTTTATTAATTACATAATTAATTAAAAATGGATTTATGAGCATTTAACACTAAATTAAATGACATCACATATGACATCTAAAATCCATAAACAATTTTCAAATTTAATTAAATACATGAAGGGTTATCTAATAGGTCATTCATGACTCATAAGTCCTATTATAACCCATGACACATCATCCTTGACAAAAGACAAAATTTCATTATGAGGTAATCATGAAGAGAGGAGCTTATGTGTCATTTCTTCTTGAATGATGGATTGAAAGGGTGGTAAGCTCATCTTGCACCTCCATCACCCTCCAATGACAAAGAGACTAGTACCAACCTCATTTTCACATGATTAAGGTAATCATGAGCTTAACATAATGAGGGATGATGAGGAAGGGTATGTGTCATCCCTTCCTCAACATCATTAAATGACTCACAAAATTTACACGGTGAAGGTTCTATCAGGCTGGTTAAGCTGCCATTCACCACCATCTAAATTTTCCATTTGAGGGAGCCAAAATTGGATCCTAAATTCTAACGTAAATGAAAACCATGAGGATAATTGATCAAAAACTTTATCCATACATTAATGGCTCTTGTAACTTATCCTCAAAGCAATCTAAGGATGAGAGCCACCTCCCTTGCATAGCCCTGAACCAGGAAGCCACCATTAACGACTATAAAAGGAGCTTGTTGTGAGCTACATCAAGGAGGAGACCCATCCACACTGCCTAATACGCAAAACTCCCAACACCAAAAATACTCCCTACATTCTGAGCAATTGATTCCTCATGGATTCAAGGCATGAAACACACCGAATCTCCTCAAATTGGAAATCCCGAAGAACCCCAAATCCAAGACATTTTCAAGTCCAACAAAAACTCTACCCAATCTTTCAATTAACTTTTCCTACATCTTCCCTAAGGTGTAAGAAGAAGATTTCAATCAAAATTGGATCTTCCTTCAAGCCTTAACCTAGTTCTACATTAAACTGAGACCCCTCACAATCGAATTCCAACATAGACTTGATTTCATCCCAAATTGAGCATACCAGAAGGATTGTGAGGACTTGGCGATTGTTTCGAGCAAACTTGATTGAAGCTTCACTTCATCAAGTCAAGGTATGGCCATTTCAACCTAAGTATCTCTCGATTCTGATCAATTGTGGAACGAACCATATCAAAACTCCATCATCACCATATGGATGAATTTGCCTCCTTCAGATGAAGCAATAGAGCTAAAAATCATGAAAATCCATCAAGAATCCATCAAGATCTTAAAGTTTTCATATGGACGGCTCACGGGATAAGCTCAATGAAGAAGACGAATGGATGACGTCCATTTTCATGTTCTTCATTTTCGGAAATGGACGGCTCTGATTTAATCATGGCTGATCCGGTGTTTGGGATTCCGCTGCAGATTAACCACATTTTAGGGAGTACGAGGACACGCGTCTCCCTGTGACAATTTAAGGTTTTTTAGGATTTAATTAAATTCAAAGTAACCTTAAATTAATAAAAAAATTCATAATTTGACACACAAAAATAAGACAAAAATAAATATTATGGACATTAAATTATGATTTAATAAATTATAATTAATTTTTAATTAATTGATTACTCTCTGGACTATTTTAATTATTAAAAATTATTTATAATTTCAAAAATTCTGAAATTTGTAGGGATTTTTCTCTGGACCCTTTGGAATCCTCCATGATTTTTCCTAGGCTAGAAAAATCCTTTAATACACAATCTCCTAATTTTCAAGATACTTTGTAATTATTTCTTTTAAATAATTATAAATATGAAAATTAAGGAAAAAGTAAATTAAAAAATGGTTAAAAAATTCAAGGTGACAGACAATAACCTTAAAATGATAATTCTGAAACCATTAAACAAATTAAAATAACATTTTTATATTAGGGTTAAAGTTTATTAATGTTAAATTAATATTTTAAACCCTAAAAATCCTCCTCTCACCATACTTAGTTTATTTCATCATGTGCTGAGTCAATATTGAGTCTAACTCAAAATAGACTCAAAATCAAACTTTAATTTGGTCTAAAAGAGATCATTAGACTTAATTAAGCCATTAAACCTTAATTAAATTAGGATTAATATAAAAATAAACCTTAATTTGGTCTAAAAAACATAATTAGACTTAATTAACCCATTAAACCTTAAATAAATTAGGTTTATAATAAAAATAAACCTTAATTAGGTCTAAAAGACATAATTAAACTTTATTAACCCATTAAACCTTAATTAAATTAGGTTTAATATAAAAATAAACCTTAATTAGGTCTAAAAGACATAATTAGACTTAATTAAAACATTAAACCTTAATTAAAGGTTAGGTCTAAAAGACATCATTAGACTTAATTAACCCATTAAAACTTAATTAAATTAGGTTTAATACAAAATAAAACTTTTATTAGGTCTAAAAGACATCATTAAACTTAACTAACCCATTAAACCTTAATTAAATTATGTTTAAGACAAAATCAAACTTTAATTAGGTCTAAATGACATCATTAGACAATTAACCCATTAAACCTTAATGATTAAACCTTAATTAAATTATGTTTAATACAAAATCAAACTTTAATTAGGTCTAAAAGACATCATTAGATTTAATTAACTCATTAAATCCTAATTAATTTTGGTTTAATACAAAATCAAACCTTAATTAGGTCTAACCCATTAGACCTAATTAATCATTAATCCTTAACCACATTAGGCTTAACCAACCTTAAACCCAATTAGTCTTAACCCATATTAAGTCTAATTAATCAATTAAACCTTATCTAAATTAGGTTAAATTAACCTTAACTTAATTTGACTTAACCACAAATAAGTCTAATTAATGAATTAAACTTGTATTTATAATTTCAAAAATTTTGAAATTTGTAGGGATTTTTCTCTATTTTTCTCTGGACCCTTTGGAATCCTCCATGATTTTTCCTAGGCTAGAAAAATCCTTTAATACACAATCTCCTAATTTTCAAGATACTTTGTAATTATTTCTTTTAAATAATTATAAAAATGAAAATTAAGGAAAAAGTAAATTAAAAATGGTTAAAAAATTCAAGGTGACAGAAAATAACCTTAAAATGACAATTTTGAAACCATTAAACAAATTAAAATGACATTTTATATTCGGGTTAAAGCTTATTAATTTTAAATTAATATTTTAAACCCTAAAAATCCTCCTCTCACCATACTTAGTTCATTTCATCATGTGCTGAGTCAATATTGAGTCTAACTCAAAATCAAACTTTAATTTGGTCCAAAAGACATCTCTAGGCCCTTAGGAATCCTCACTAATTTTTCCTAGACTAGAAAGTTCCCTTAAAACACAATTTCCTAATTTTCAAGACACTTTGTAATTATTTCTTTTAAATAATTATAAAAATGAAAATTAAGAAAAAGAAAGTTAAAAATGATTAGAAAATTTAAGGTGACAGACAATAACCTTAAAATAACAATTCTTAAACCATTAAACAATTTAAAATGACATTTTTACATTAGTGTTAAAATTTATTAATTTTAAATTAATATTTTTATCCTTAAAAATCCTCTCCTCACCATACTTAGCTTATTTCATTATGGATTAAGTCGATATTGAGTCTAACTCAAAATAGAATCAAATCAAACTTTAATTAGGTTTAAATAACATTATTTGACTTAATTAACCCATTAAACCTTAGTTAAATTATGTTTAATACAAAATCAAACTTTAATTAGGTCTAAAAGACATCATTAGATTTAATTAACTCATTAAATCCTAATTAATTTTGGTTTAATACAAAATCAAACCTTAATTAGGTCTAACCCATTAGACCTAATTAATCATTAAGCCTTAACCACATTAGGCTTAACCAACCTTAAACCCAATTAGACTTAACCCATATTAAGTCTAATTAATCAATTAAACCTTATCTAAATTAGGTTCAATTAACCTTAACTTAATTCGACTTAACCACAAATAGTTCTAATTAATCAATTAAACTTTACCTAAATTAGGTTTAATCAACCTTAACCTAATTAAACTTAACCCATATTAAGTCTAATTAATTAATTAAACCTTATCTAAATTAGGTTCAATTAACCTTAACTTAATTCGACTTAACCACAAATAGTTCTAATTAATCAATTTCAATTAAACCTTACCCAAATTAGGTTTAATTAATCTTAAACCCAATTAAACTTAACCCATATTAAGTCTAATTGATCAATTAAACTTTACTAAAATTAGGTTTAATCAACCTTAACATAATTAGACTTAACCCATATTAAGCCTAATTAATTAATTAAACCTTATCTAAATTAGGTTTAATTAACCTTAACTTAATTAGACTTAACCACAAAAAAAAGTCTAATTAATTAATTAAACCTTACCTAAATTAGGTTTAATTAACCTTA
>NW_018252228.1:0-3066 GCF_001263595.1 Phalaenopsis equestris | reverse complement strand
CCAAACATTAGGTTCAACCCACATTGAACCTAACTTAACCAAAACCTAATTTGAGTTCAACCCAACTTGAGCTCAAGTTAACCCAAACATTAGGTTTAACCCACATTGAACCTAACTTAACCAAAACCTAATTTGAGTTCAACCTAACTTGAACTCAAGTTATCCCAAACATCAGGTTCAACCCACATTAAACCTAATTTAAACAAAACTTAGCTTGAGTTTTACCCAACTTAAACTCAAGTTAACCTAAACATTAGGTTTAACCTAACTTGGACCGAAATCAACTTCAAACTTAAGTTCAACCCATATTGGACTTAAGTCAAACCTATAACATTAGGTTCAACCCAACCTGAATATAAGTTAACTAAACTCTAGGTTCAACATATATTACACCTAAATCAAACCTTAAACTTAGTTTCAAATTGAACTTAGGTCAATAAAAACCTTAGGTTCAATCAATAAAAACTTTAGGTTCAATGGAAATTGAACCTAACTCAATTTTTAAGTCCTAACTACGTTGGACTTAAAACCAATAAAACCAATTCAACCCTTAGGTTCTACCTACATTGAACCTAAAATATCTTAAGTCTTAATTGCATTGAACAAGTCAATTCAATTCTTAGGTTCTACCTATATTGAACCTAAATACCTTAAGTTCTAACTACATTGGACTTAAACCATTTTCAATCCTTAGGTTATACCTACATTGAATCTAAAACATCTTGTCTTAATTACATTGGACTTAAACCATTTCCAATCCTTAGGTTCTACCTACATTGAACCTAAAATATCTTAAATCTTAATTACATTGGACTTAAACCATTTCAAATCTTTAGGTTCTACTTGTATTGAACCTAGAGCATCTTAAGTCCTATCCACACTGGACTTAAAACTCTAGGTTCTATCTACATTGAACCTGCATCTTCTTCAATTTCACCGACATTAAACCTAAATCTTAGGTTTCAATTAAATTTCTCAGGTCAAATTGACATATGACCTAAAACAAATGACATCATAAAAATCTAACTCACCGACATAAATGACATAAAATTCATCTTAGAAGACATTAAAAAAACACAACTTAAATATCTGTGTTCAGATTTACGAAGATTTCTTGAACGATGCAATCTATGGTTGCTGACAAGAATCTTTCAGTCCTGGTTTAAACACCTTTTGGACTAAGTAAATATAAATACTTTACGGCCCCGAGACGACGGAGCTATAGATATCTTGATAGGGTCCAACTAATTAAATGTCCAACTTAAATTGATAAATCTGACAACATGGTTTTATGCTAATCGTGTTCTCTTATGCAGGTTTATTGAGGACATGAAAAAAAATTTCACTTTAGATTTCCTTTGCATATTATAGGGTGTGCTAACTCTGTTTTGCAGAACGACATTCGAAAGCGAAATTTCAAGATAACAAAACCAAACATAAACAAAAAAAACAAAATAAAATGACATAAAACAAAACCTAAAACTTTTAGGATAATGAAAAAACCTAAAACTTTTAGGACAATAACAAAACCTAAGACTTTTAGGACAATGACAAAACCTAACACTTTTAGGATAATGGCGAAACCTAAAACTTTTAGGACAATGACAAAACCTAAAACTCTTAGGACAATGAAAAAACCTAAAACTCTTAGGACAATCACAAAATTAAGTTCTGACATACATTGACATTTTCTTGAGATTGAACAATTAATGTTCATCTCTTCAAAATGAATGTTTGGCGTTAATCAGGAGTGTTCTTAGATAATTATCTAAGATGTAATTAACTATAGGAGCTTGCTCTTATATGAGACTTAAAGGACCCAAACAGAACCTCTAGTTATAAAATTTTCTTGGAAAACTTTAGTAATGACATGTTCTAAAGATTTCCATTGTAGGTTTATCACCTAATGTGTTCTTTCTCTATCTTCTATTATTATTAGTCCTTCCCTCTTCATTTTCTAAATTTCTTGAAATTATAAAGATTCTTGACATAATTCAAATAGAATAAGTTATTTAGAAATCAAGACAAAGAAATAGATAAGATAGGGATTTGGCGACTCCTCAAAATGACATTAGCACAAAACGACACGCGCCCCTCTTGGCCATGTGACCCGACCCAAGCAGGGGGAGGTGCCCCGATCGCCACCAACCCCATATAGGAGAAAGTTGCCCCAAGTACCAAATTCAAAAACCAACTAGTGGAACAAAGTTCCATTAGCCTATATATATCACAGTCCTGCCCGTGGGCCCAAAAAATCCAACCCTCAAAAAGGAAACTTTTGGTGCTGCAATCATCAATCATGCAGCTCAAGTAGAAAACTAGGAAGCTCATCCTTGAAAGAATTCTTGAGAAAAAGGTAGCCAAAAGTGTGACTAAAAGCCCCAAACCAGCAAATAAAGCCAGCAGAAATCTTCCTTGTAGGCACAAAACTGAGAAACCAACACCCAAAATAAAGATAATAAATGCAAGAAGACTACCAATTCTGAAAGTAACAATTCTTTCCATATATGTCCAAAGCCAAACACCCATTTCCTTAGTATTAAAAAATAGAAATAAAAAACCTTCCAGCTTTAAAACCCAAAAGAGTACGCCAAAGAAATTCAATAAAATCAGAAGAAGACTATCTAGAAATACCCAAGCCAAGCCCATAATATCCAAAAATGAATCCAAAATAAGGGGCAGCGTCTAAAAAACGAACAAACAGGGCATCCAAATCATTTTTAATAAGTTTATGCAAGTATGAGGGAGGGGTATTACCAACAATAACATTTTGCAACCTCCATTTGTCCAACCAATCCGCAGATCTATTTCCTTCTCTATAAGTAAAAGAAAATAAAATATTCAAGTGATGTCTTTCAATATTTAATCTGATTCTGTTCAGCAAAGCTAGGATATAACATGGAGGTTTAGTCTTTTTCAAAAGAATATTAAATAAGAGTTCAGAATCTGTTTCCACCATAATACCATTTAAATTTAAATATGTAACCATATGTAGAGCAGCAAGCATAGCAGCAATTTCAGCCTCAAGTGCGGAGTTAGCAATACAAGGTGACACAAAATAAGCTA
>NW_018252227.1:8271-8618 GCF_001263595.1 Phalaenopsis equestris | reverse complement strand
CCCACTAATCCATTATAAAAAGTTTGAATTATGAAATAATCTGGTAACGAATGATGAGGGCATTTCGTAAGAAGATCTTTAAATCTCTCTCAAGCTTCATATATTGACTCTCCATCAATCTGACAGAACGATGTTATGTCATTTCTAAGTTTAGTAGTTTTGGATGGAGGGAAATATTTGGATAGAAATTTCTGTGAAAGTTATCCCCAAGTTCTAATAGATCCTGGTGCAAACAAATTTAACCACATCTTAGCCTTATCCCTCATTGAGAAAGGAAAAAGTCTAAGTATATTAACATCGTTTGAGACTCTGTCATATTTAAAAGTAGCACACAGTTCTAAAAAACT
>NW_018252227.1:7402-8066 GCF_001263595.1 Phalaenopsis equestris | reverse complement strand
TGTATCAGAATTTCTAGGTTCTCTTCTCAATCTTCTAATCTTTCTAATAGTGCATTCTAATTCTGAATTGTAGGATATAAGATTTTCAGGTCCAAATTTATGCATACAACTTGAAATCAGTACACAGTAATATAATTAACTAAATATAAATATAAGTTGTGATTCAAGTAAAAATTTTCTAGTAATCCAAATTTGTCTGTTACTCACTCTCCGGCAACGACGCCAAAAACTTGACTGCGACTTTATATATGCTTAAAAATATAAGTATTTAATACTGCTGCTAAAAGATTTACTTCCTCAGCAACTGTACTAAATCCTTAATAACAGTTATAGATTCGATATATATGGACGAAATAAATATTCAATAATTGTAAAGTCACACTATCAACGTAAGTATACGTATCACTCAAGTAATATAGGGCTCTAATGGAGTCCTAAATATCGATCCCACAGGGAGCAAGTTTAGATCTACGAGCTAAGATTTTAGAAAAAGCAATACTTTAATCACAACAACGAAGTTCAATTGGCTTATCTGTCACTAATAGACAATTAAAATAAACATGTAATTTTAATAACTATCAAATAACTAATTATACTAATGAAGGTTTAAATGTGATATTCAATATATAAGAAAACATCCTTCTCCTTGTCAAGAAATTATAGT
>NW_018252227.1:6156-6679 GCF_001263595.1 Phalaenopsis equestris | reverse complement strand
ATAACACTTATCTTTAATTTCTCCCTAAGAAAACTCCTCAAAGTTCCTCTGAATCTCTTCCTTTCTTTACAGCACATAGAATTCATCTTCGAAGCAGCAAGGAGGAAGAAATCTCTCACTTTCCCTCCACTCTTACAATTTCTCAAAGAATTTTTCACCATTTTTACATACTATTAGAACCTTTTTAACCTCCAAAAACTCTCTCCAGGACTTCTAGGCTCTTCAATTTTCGGCCAAAACGTTCTTATAAAGTTGTGGATGAACTTTCCCAAGAGTTGCCTAAGCATCCCTTCAAAATTTGGCCTTATCCAAAGCCTGCTTGGGCATAACCATCGAGCTTGCCGTCGGCGGCCTCGAGGGAGCCATCGGCATACCTTATTAATGAATTAATTCTGGAGGATTGAGAAAATCTCGCCGTCGGCAGGGGCGATGGGGCCGTTCGGGCCCTAGTTCAATTCTTCACATTTTGGTCTTTTTCGCTCCAAATTTGCTCCTTTTTGCATCTTTTTGCTCCAACGACCCT
>NW_018252227.1:5292-6146 GCF_001263595.1 Phalaenopsis equestris | reverse complement strand
CTCTTTAAAGTGCAATATCATCAAAAACAGTATAAAATAGGTATGAAAATCTCAACATATTTTCCTCTGGTCAGGCAACGTGTGGCGGTGACATGTTGTGATGGGACGACGCGTTGTAGCGACGTGTTGCGCCGCAATGAGGCATTGCAGTGACATGTTGCGATGTGATGACATGTGGCAGCAAAGTGCTGCGCTACAGCGATGCGTTGTGACAATATGTCGCAACGTGGCGATGCGTTGCGGCGACACGTGACTACGTGACGACGCGTTGCACTAGTGCGTTGTGATGACGTGACGCATTGTGGTGATGCGTCCTGACGTGATGATGTATTGGGACGATTCGTTAAAGCGATGCGATGAGTTGCAACAATGTGTTATGGTGGTGCGTCGTGGTGACTTGCGGCGTGGTGACACATTGTGATGGTGCGTCGGGGCGACGAGTTGCAGTGCAGTGACGTGTTGTGGCAGTGTGTCGCAGCAGCGTGCTGGGTGAAGTATCGCAGTGGCTTGTGCGTTAGATGTCTAATGTCATGTAAGAAGGTAACTGTGGGAATAATTTGCCAGCAGCCTTTTACTTGGTTGAGGTTATGCATCAGAGTATTACTCAGTGATGTTTAACATGTATGGGAAGATCCCACGAAAGTCCGCCAAGGACGTATTAACCCATCCGAGGTTATTTGATAAAGCATTTCTCACTTATGAACCTATGTGGAAGGGATCAGGTGTAGCCCACCAAGGGCTGTTAACTTATTCAGGGTTATGTATCGAAGTAACAACTAGGTGATGTTAACCCATTTAGAAGAGGTTAGATCAAATCCCCCTGGGATCGATCGCGCTCTGACTAAAATATAACC
>NW_018252227.1:0-5080 GCF_001263595.1 Phalaenopsis equestris | reverse complement strand
CGGCATTCCAAGTCTGGGGAAAGATTTTTCCATCCGAGTTTTTGAGCTTGAAGTTCCCGACTTAATCATTGCAGTCAGGATGTATGGGCCTTCCCAGAGAGGGGATAATTTGTTGCGTCGGGGACCATGACCAACGACTTCGATACTACACAAAAATAAGTCACCAATGGAGATAGGTCAAGAATTTACTCTTCGGTTGAAGTGGCGAGCAATTCTTTGGCGGTAGGAAGTAGCTTTGAGGTGGGCCACATTGGGTATTTCTGGGAGAAGATCCAATTATTGTCGGAGCTTTTCTTCATTGCTATCCAAGTTGAAAGTCTTGACTCGAGGGTTTGGAACTCCGATATCAATGTGGATGATAGCCTTGGTGACAAAATAAAAATTTTATGGAGTTTCCCCGGTAGGAGTTCGTGCGGTGGTACAATAGGCCCAGAGGACATTAAGCAGCCCTTCTACCCATTGCCCCCAGCCTTCTCAAGATGAGTCTTTAACCTCTTAGGCACCATTCAATTTGTTACCTCTGGTTGTCTATTCATTTGAGGATGCGCCACAACAGTGTGCACCAACTGAATGTGAAGATCCTTGCAGAATGATGTGAAGACTCTTCCAGTGAATTGAGTCCATTATTAGTGATAATCTTTGCGGAAGCCCAAAGCGACAGATGATGTTTTTCTAGATAAACTATTTGGCATTGGCCTCAATGATCTTGGTAAGAGGCTCTGCTTCTACCCATTTGGTGAAGTAGTCGACAGCTAAGATGATGAATTTTCGTTATCCAGCAGCTATAAAAAAAGGACCCATGATATCTACCCCCCCATTGGGCTTGGGAGAAATGCCAAGGACTCAAAAAAGATGAGAGTTCCACTGGTGGTGCATGCGTAAGATTGGAGTGTAGTTGGCAATTTTTGCATTTTTGCACAAACTCTAATGCATCTTGTTTAATCGTAGGCCAGTAGAAGCATTGCATCATTACTTTCAGAGCAAGAGCCCTGCCACCAAGTCCCCACATATTCCGGAATGAACTTTTTGTAGAGCATAATCAGCTTCAGATAGATGAATAAACTTAAGATTTAGACCTATGAATGCCTTCTTATATAGTTCATCCCTTATAAGGATGAAGTTGGCAGCCATGCGTCGGATGCAAATTGATGTAGTACCATCATCTGACAGTGTCCTGTCTTAGGGGAAGGTGATGATGGGATCCATCCAAGATGGCTCCCTTGGATCATCTATAGACAGTATCACCAATGGGCCATGGATGCTAGGAAAATGTATCTCTTCAATATACCTTCTTTTATAGAGATCTCCATTTGTTGAAGTTGCAAGCTTGTAGAGGGCATCGGCTCGGGTGTTATGCTCCTTAAGTATGTGAATGAGTTGACATGTTTCACTTTGGGCGAGAAGTGTTTTTACGAGACTGAGATAATGCACCAGCTATGAGTTATGAGCATCATATTCTCCTTCTACTTGGGATGCTATGGTTTGAGAATCAGTGTAGATAATTATGTTTTGTACTTCACAGTTGATGGCAAGCTTTAATCCGGTGACAAGTGCTTCATATTCAGCAAAATTATTGGTGACTTGGAATTTCAAACGAACTCCATACAAAATGTCTTTCTTTAAGGATATGAGTAGTATTCCTGCACCAGCTTCTGAGTTTCCTGATGCTCCATCTAAGTATAGTGTCCACTGAGGTGACCGTGGAAGAGAAAAGGGTGGTTCATCAGAGGTAGACACTGTACATTCTACCACAAAGTCGGCCAACACCTGTGATTTGATGTTTGGATGAGGTAAATAATGGATATCAAATTCTTCCAATTCTACTTACCATTTAACTAATCTTTCTGATGCTTCTAGTTTTTGTAGGATAGCCTTCAAAGGGAGTTGTGTGTAGATGCTGATAGTGTGAACTTGGAAGTACGTTGATGAGAATACCAGAGCAAGTGCAGTCTTATCCACCTTTGTACAACGACTTTATGTATCAAAGAGAATTTTGCTAATGTAATATACTTGTTTCTCAACTGAGTTTTCTATTTTGACAAGAACAGAACTTATTGCATTAGATGAAATTGTCAAATAGATATATAATATCTCTCCTTGGATGGGCTTTGAGAGGAGGGGCCGTGAAGCCAAATATGCATTGAGTTGCTCGAAAGTAATCTGACAATCATCTATCCACTGAAAACCAGAGTTCCGAGAAGCTCTGAGTATCTTGAAGAACGATAAATACTTATCACTAGAATGAGCTAAAAAACGTGATAAAGTGGTTATACGACCATTCAACCGTTGTACCTCCTTGATGTTTTTTGGAGGCATCATGTTTCCCTGAGCGCCTTGATTTTTTCTGGGTCTGCTTCAATTTCATGATGGGTAAACATGAATCCCAAAAACTCCCTGATGTTACTCCGAAAGCACATTCAATCGGGTTAATTCGTAAATTGTATTGACGAAGGAGTTGGAAACACTCCTCCAGATGAGAAGTGTGTTGGGATGCTTCCTGGATTTTTACTCACAATTCATCAACGTAAACCTCTATTGTATGCTCGAGAAGATTTTTAAATACTTTGTTCATGAGGTGTTGATAAGTTGCACCAGCATTTTTTAATTCGAACGGAATAACCTGATAACAGTATAAACCCTTATCTATTTGAAAAGATGTGGCTTCCTCATCAATTGGGATCATCGTTATGCATCCATAAAGCTGAGCATTTGATGTCTGGAGGTTGCATCAACAAGTTAATTTATGCTTGGGAGGGGAAAGCTATCTTCCAGACATGCTTTATTGAGGTCTGTATAGTTGACACACATTCTCCATGAACCACTAGCTTTTTTCACCATGACAACATTAGCCAGCCATGCAGGATGATGTACTTCCCGTATGAACTTTGCTTCATGAAGCTTGTTTACTTCTTGTTCAATAACTTGTAAGCGATCTGAGGCAAAATTTCACTTCTTCAGGACGACAAGTTTAAAAGTTGGATCTATCTTTAAAGAATGCATAATTATTTCAGGGTCAACCCCATGCATGTCAGCCGGGGTCAATGCAAAAATATCTTGGTTCCTTTGGAGGAGATCAACATATTTTGACCTTTGTTCATCAGAGAGTAAGGAACCAAGTTGTACTGTTCTCGATTGGTGTTCATTAGAGAGCGAGACGTGAACCAAATCTTCCATGAGGGAAGCTCTTTGAGATACATCTTCATCTCGGGGATCAAAATTTTCAATGCTAAGTGTCACCAATGGGCGTGGATGAGCTTGTCTAAGGTAGCATGATTGTGCTATCTATTGATCTTCCGTATGACGCCGATCCCTGATGGGGTTAGAAATTTGAGCTTCAAGTGTAGCAAAGATGTTACAATGCCAAAGATGGATTGCATAGGTCTCCCGAAGATGGCATCATATACTGATTCTGGCTTGACAACAATGAACTGGACTGAGCGAGTCATCTATCGAAGAAAATCTCCCCTGACAACAAAGAGATTTATTATTCCCTCGACCCGTACTGGTCGATTGTCAAAACCGTATAATGAGTTGTACTGTTCTCGATGGGTGTTCATTAGAGAGCGAGACGTGAACCAAATATTCCGTGAGGGAAGCTCTTTGAGATACATCTTCATCTCGGGGATCAAATTTTTCAATGCTAAGTGTCACCAATGGGCATGGATGAGCATGTCTAAGGTAGCATGATTGTGCTATCTGTTGATCTTCCGTATGACGCCGATTGACGCCGATCCCTGATGGGGTTAGAAATTTGAGCTTCAAGTGTAGCAAAGATGTTACAATGCCAAAGATGGATTGCATAGGTCTCCCGAAGATGGCATCATATATTGATTCTGGCTTGACAACAATGAACTGGACTGAGCGAGTCATCTATCGAAGAAAATCTCCCCTGACAACAAAGAGATTTATTATTCCCTCGACCCATACTGGTCGATTGTCAAAACTGTATAATGATCCAGATGCAGGTTGAACTTTTTCCCTTGTCAGTCCCAAACTAAGGAAAGTGGAGTAAAACAAAACATCAATAGAGCTCCCATTGTCGATCAGGATTCTTTTTACATTGTAGCAGGGTTCACCAATTCCTGTGCTAATGATAAGAGGATCTTATGTGAGGTACTCAGACTCCTTCTAAATTAGAATTATCAAAAGTGATAGGTTCAAGGAGTAATTTTTTCAAGGAGTAATTTTGATAGGTTCAAGGAGTAATTTTTTTTGTGTTGGTTCACCAGGTGTAGTGATAAGAACTTGATCAGTCAGCAACAAACTTCCTGCAATTGTCTAAATTTCACCTACGACTAGGTGACCCCCGTGTTGTTGTCTTTGTGATTCTTGCCCCCAACAGGAGCATTATTGTTACCAGCTAGTTTGTTTTGAATAAATCAGCTAAGATATCCCTGTTGAATCAACCTTTCAATTTCTTCCCTAAGGAGTTTACATGCCTTAGTGGTGTGACCACGACTTCAATGAAAATGACATTATTGTTCTTGATTTCTCGTGTTAGGTTTTAAGGGGTGAGGCCACTTAACAGCTTGCTCATCCTTGATGACCATCAAGATGTTTGCATGTGACGTGTTGAGTGGTGTATACTCTTTCTTGGGTCGATATTCAGTTCGTTGACCCGCAGGTTGAAGGAGGAGGTCATGATTCTTAGGTTGTTAGACTTTCTCCGTTGCAAAGATTGATTATTGGTTCTGGAGTTAACTTTGCGCTTTCCTCCAAATTTCTCAAATTGTTTCTTATGTGCACTGATAACTGATCTCGACTGTCTATATGCAACAGTATAATAATGACTTTAATGATCTTTTTCACTTATGTAATCTTACTTTGCAACATAACCAAAAACTTAATCCTGAAGAAAATAAGAATTTAAATTTTTAATTTATATATATATTAGGATACTACACAAGTATACATATCGTTATCAAGTAATATAGGGCTTTTTAATTAAGACCTGAATATCGAACCCACAGGAAAAATACGCAATATGCACAAATTTTCTATTTAAAAAAAAACAATTACTTAAACTAGAAATATATTCTCAATCTGTAAAATTCAATTTTTTTTGGTATTTTTGATATTT
>NW_018252226.1:0-872 GCF_001263595.1 Phalaenopsis equestris | reverse complement strand
CACAAAAACGTGTGCAAGGACCTTGTAAGTATACTTTGAGTCCATGCAATTTCAGTATACCAATGCAATTTCAATAGTTTAGTCCATGTACTGATCAATATTAAACTTTGTAGGTCAAAAAGTTCCAAGTAGATGTTGGAAATTCTTTTAGGGCTAAACCCGGGACCTGACAAATGTCAATAGTTAGAAATGTTCCAGTACAAACCAATAGAATTGATTATGGGATGTTTGTCTGTAAATTTATGAAAAAATTAGGAAAGAGTTACATAAGTGATTGGACTGAAGACCGGGATTGGCAGGCAGAGATGCCAAGATTTAGGGCAGATCTTGCTCATAAGATTTGTTTGTGGGTATTGTCTGTGCAAAAATAAATTTAATTGCACTGTTCATTGTTATTACAATTTTTTTGCCTTATTATTACAATGTTTATGATATGCACATGTTTCTTTGTGGTTGTATTTATTAATAAAGCTCTTATTTTTCCTTTGCAGTAATATTATGGTTGTATTCTCACTCCTGATGTTTTTGATGCAATGGCTATTATTTCAACTTTGTTATCGTCGTATTCTTGTAATATTATAGTAATATTATGATAGTATTCTAATTCCTGATGTTTTTGATACCATTGCCGTCATTTTATATGTTATCGTTGTATTCTCGTAATATTATAGTAATATTGAGGTTGTATTCTCATTCCTGATGTTTTTGATACCATGACCATCATTTTATTTGTTATCGTTGTATTCTCATAATATTATAGTAATATTGAGGTTGTATTCTCATTCCTTAGCGAGCGCTATTAAATAGTGGTCATATTTCGATAATATTTTGGTAATATTTTGGTAATATTCAAGGAAGGCTATTCAAAGAAG
>NW_018252225.1:821-1025 GCF_001263595.1 Phalaenopsis equestris | reverse complement strand
ATTGACCCATGAATGAGGCAGGATAAAAATTTCAAGTTTGTTTGAATTGAATTTGACAAATTATGGAGTGTTAGAGCCTTAGGGGCAAATGTGTAATTTTGGAAATTTAGCCTTAATTAACATTTAGGCTTAAGTCAAGGAGGGAAATGGGTAACCTCTGATCTTAATCAATTTATTTGATGTTTGAAACACAAGGGGTTAATT
>NW_018252225.1:0-585 GCF_001263595.1 Phalaenopsis equestris | reverse complement strand
TTAGGTTAAATCAAAATTGACTAAATGAGGATTAGAGAAATAAACATAATTAAATCAAACATCCTTGAAACACCGCTAAGCCCAATTAGGATTAAAATTTGGCTAAGTGTTCAAATAACACTAACTTCCCCTTCAAGGGAACTCACTCATATAATTTTCAAATTAAATGAAAAATGATAATTACCCCTTTCTTAGGGATAATTGAGACATCAATGTGCACTGAGCATTAAAGGTTTTTATAGGATAAATTATTAATTAACATAATAAGTTTAAAAAGAACTCGGGATTTTCCACCAGGCAACGAGAAAGTAGCATGGACCTACTTCTTTCTCTAGATCTGTTGGACATCTCGGAGATCTGTTAAACTTAATATATCATACTTGATAAAGTCATCCTTAATTAAACTTCTAAGGACCCGCCAAGATATTACATAGGGTTAGAAAAATTACTAAAACTTTTGCTCTTCAAAAACTGCCTTAACATGTATTTTAAGTTTCAGGTGGTGGAACGAGAAAACACGTCAGGTACGCTTTTATAGTTTTCAACGTTATCTTTCTTGTACTTTCATAATGTGTTTCTCATACT
>NW_018252224.1:1303-6261 GCF_001263595.1 Phalaenopsis equestris | reverse complement strand
TATATATATAAATTAAATTAAACCTCTTTTAAAATTTGGTTTCGAGATGTCGGCGGTCAACAATTTCTAACTTGAAGACCGATGTCGCCCACTTTTCTTTTTTATTTTAGGTTGTAGTTTTTATTGTAAGTGAAGGAAGAGAATCAAAGAAACTTCAAGAATTTGACGGAGAGGATTTGAGATAAGTTTTTATCTTTATGACTCAATTTGGTTTTAATTTGGACTTCTTGTTTGATTGCATGATTTCTACTTTCAAACTTAAGTGTGGTTTTATTTTCTCTCATGAATTGTAAGTAGTTTTATTTATCTTTTTCCTTAAAATGATAAGCGATTAAGTATTGGATGGAAGTTTTGTGAATTATTAATCTTTAATGTTGGAAGAAGCTGTGATGATTTTAAACCTTGTACTTCATTTACTTCTTGATTTGGCCAATTAAGATGTTAATACATGTTGTTAGAATATCTAAAGTTTAAGATGGTATTGTCTCAGTCAACAAATGGTCTGATTTCATTAATGAGAATGTAGTTCATGAGATTGAGTGTAAATAAATAGGGAAATAAACTTTTTAAAAGTGTAGAATTAGAGGACTTTAGAGTGACAGGCTAAAGCCCTCAATCTGATTTATAGTTTAGGTTTTGATATGAGATGTTAACCCCTAGGTGAAGGGAGAAGATGGAACTCTAGAGTGAGAGATAATATCTTCCCTACCTAACCCGTCTTCAAGACTATTCAAACTTTAAATAAACAAATTTTCATTATAGGATCTCTTATAAAGGTAACGAATATTATTGCTCTTATTTGGCACAACACAATTTGAATACTTCTACAATAGATTTCCTATACTTATTACTGATTCATGATAAGGAAAAAGATATTTTACTTATATTGCCTTCATTTAACAAGTTTCTAATTAAGTTTATTTAGTTATTTATAAAAATTACAACAAGAATCGAACTTTCATTCCTATTATAGAATCTAAAGTTTAATTAAGAATGTTTTGCTAAGTAAGATTTGTTATCTAATTTCTTCTTATTTGTATTTGCATATTGTAGTTCTCCCTGTGGGTGTGATATTCAGGGCTTAATCAAAAAGTCCTATATTAACTTGATAATGATATACTTGTGTATCCTATATTTAAATATAATAATTTTATTCTTTTTTACTTTGAAGTCAAGTTTTTACCTAGCTGTTGCTGGTGATCAAGTTTTTAGTGTCGTTGCAAAGAAAGAATTATAAGTAAGACAAATAAGAAAATATTCACATACATTGCATTAACATATAAAAAGTTGGAATCATGTTTTTGGCACCTTTGCTGGGGAGAAAAATAAAAATGTTTCTGTTAAAATTTTTAGAAAGCAAATTTCTATTTTGATAAAGTCTTATTTAAAATTTTAGGTTTATTATAGGAATATTGTAGTGTTGTTTTTATATAAGGTTTTTGTTTATGTGTTTCGTAGTAATATATGCGTAGTTCAAGTTCTACAAGACTAGGCCCTACAATTCTGAATTAAAATAAACTATTCAAAAAATTTAAAAACTTAAAATTACTGAAAAAATAAAAAATTTCAAGAAATGACAAATCAAAATTATCAAAATGCTAAAATTAACGAAGTGTTTAAACCTTTAAGATATTATGCAAACCCTACGGTGAATGAACTTCATTCTAGTATCCAAAAACTTGTTGTAGTTGCTAATTCATTTGAACTTAATCCAGTTATTATCCAAATGGTATCAAATAATCAGTTTGGGGGAGCACCAACTAAAGATCCAATTTATATCTTGCCAATTTTCTAGAATTGTGTGCTACATTTAAATATAATGGTGTATCAGATGATGAAATAAGACTTAAAATTTTTCCTTTCTCACTGAGGGATAAGACTAATATATGGTTACACTCGTTAGCACATGGATCTATCAAAACTTGGGGTGATTTAGAACAAAAATTCCTTGTTAAATTTTTTTCACCATAAAAAATGGTGAAGTTTAGAAATGATATTACATCTTTTTGTCAGTTTGAAGGAGAAGCTATTTATGAAGCTTGAGAACAATTTAAAGAACTACAGAGAAAGTGTCCACACCATGTTATACTAGATTGGTTAATAATAATAAGTGATTGGATGGCTTTCACAAAAGTTTACCGGATATAAAGAATAAATTTATTTATCACTTGGTGTACCCATTTTTAAGCTTGATCTGATAAATTCAATTGTTATAATATTACTTTAATGAGCATTCTCTGTTACAAAGATTGTAAAGAGTTATTGTGTAGTAATATTCTAGACTTATAAATGAATTATTGCTCAATAAATATTTTAAAAAGAAACATTCAATAGTGTTGATAATAAAAAATTTATATAGTAGTTTTAAAATTTGAAGACTTGAAAGGAAAATATGCAAGTGATGTGATTGCTTTTAAACTCTTTATGTGCTAATAGTAGATAACCAAGCTGAATATATATTCACTTGGGTTGCATTTGGATTCTTCAAGCTTCAAATTGAATTTGTTATTAAACTCCCAACTACAAAAAATGAAATAAACTTCAATAACAATTCACTTGGAACTAAACAAGGGAAATTTGATTAGCCAAACTAAGGTCGTGAAGCCACCTACATATACTAAGAAGGGGCCCGAAGCTAAGAAATGAGACTATAAACTCAATTGGATCTTGGTTGACTAAAAGAGACTTCTATATTATCATATTATTTTATTTTATTATAGATATACAATTTTAAGGGCTAAATAGTAAATTAAATAAAATAATTTTTGAGTTCCTTTTATCTGAAATCGCCTTAAGTCTATGTGATTTATTTTTACTTTTTTATAAGAAAATAATTGATCGGTCCTGCTACATTTTATTCTTTAAATTTCTCGAATATAAATATAATTCTATTAAATTGTTAACGTGAAATAGTTATCATTAACATAATATCAATTGATGCATTAATTAAGCTGAAAGTAGGGCTTTCAAAAAAGCTTACTAGACAAAGAATAAATTTTTTAATCATTTGGTGTACTCATTTCTAAGCTTGCTATGATATAATCAATTGTTATAATATAACTTTAGTGAGCATTATCTATAACAAATATTGTAAATATTTATTATGTAGTTATATTCTAAACTCTTAAATGAATGATTGTTCAATATATATTTTGAAAAAGATACATTCAATAAGGTTGATAATAAAAAATTTATTCTTCAAATTCCTCAAAATTAAATATGAAGACTCGAAAGGAAAATATGCAAGTGATGCATTATTTCTAAGCTTGCTCTGATTATTTAGCTAAAAGTTTATCTTCTTATTTTACTTCTTAAATAAAAATAAATTTAAAAGCTCACAACATTGATTTCAAGCCTAGATCAAGAAGATTATTGGTAATTTTGAAATCATCAAATTGTGCTCTCATTCAAGAAATAAATTGTGCTCTCATCAAAAGTTGGGGATGCTTTTTAACATAAAATTTATTATTTTTTGGACTTTAATTTATTATTACCAATTCCTTATTAAGGAAAATTTTAATAAAATAAATTATGAAATACATTGGACATTAATTTATTATTACCAATTTCTTATTGACCAAGCTTTTAATATAACAGCTGCCAATTGTCATGAGATTATCTTTCTCGACTATAATAAATTCAGAATATGGCTTCCAAGCTTGGCAAACTTTAAATCATTTGTCGGTTGGAAGTCACATGAGTTAAACCTGTACACAGATATATTCAATATTTTCATTTTTAACACTTTGGTGTTAACAAATTGCTATATAAAAAGTATGTATTTCACTCTTTTAAAGAAAGATTAACATACATATAGACCGATTAATTTTTACATTTATTTCACTTTTAAAAAATGTATAAAAATGATATTCTTATATAAAAAGTAGAGTTTAAGTTTTAGATATGTAAAGAAAGAGAAATGTTGTGTTAAGTATGGAACGGACCCCTTGAGAAATTAGTAAGAGTGATATTTTTTTATATGATGTTCAAGATTTTAGTATTATGTTTGTTAAAATAATAATGATATTTTTATATGATGTTAAATATTTGAGTTTTATGTGTGTTAATCTCCACTATGGGAGCTCTAGGAGATAACGATATTTTTATTACAGTTATATAATATTAAATATTATCTTGAATACAACTATTTAGAAAACATCTCTCAGAATATGTTCTATAAATAGAACATTATTAATCTGTCTGAAACAACAGTAATAAAAAAGAATTACCATGTATTGAAAGGCTGCCTCATGAATGAATTAGAACAAGAAAAAAATGTCTTTTTTGACAGATTTTTAAAAAAGTTATCAATAAAACAAAATTAAGTAAATAGATGTATGGCTGTCTCTAACAATATTTTAATGCTTGTTTACTTTGACTTTGGATGGGAAATACAGAGCCATAAATTTCGTTCTCATATACGTTTTCTCATACTTTCTGGTTGCCAATGAAATCTATAATGGAGCCTTTTAGGCAACTTATCCTCATCATCTCTATAGTGGATTTTCTCTATATCAAACATTGTGCAATGGCCTATGGTATATGAACTACTATTGAATACATAGTGTTTGCATATCTTTTTGTTTGAAGATTTTATTTCATCTTTTTTATGATATTTGATACTATAACGAGGTCCTAAAATGCAGAGCATGAAGAGTTTAGCTATAAGATAGGGGCCTGGAATGGGCCGGACCATTGGGGTGATATTAGGAAGGATTGGGAGACATGTAAAACAGGGCACTCACAATCACCTGTGGCTATAGATGATAAAAAGATTGAATTAGTTAACCAACCCGAGGATCTTCGATTGAGTTATCATCCAGGAAAAGCTGTGATGATGAATCTTGGCCACAACATCGTGGTAACTAAGAAAACCTTATTGTATTATTTTAAAAAATTAAAATTATGGCATCAATGATTGATGTAACTTTATTTCAATTGAAGTTTGCATTAGATAC
>NW_018252224.1:0-779 GCF_001263595.1 Phalaenopsis equestris | reverse complement strand
TATATTGGTCAAATCAGATTTGATTTAGAGGTTCATTTGCTTCACCAACAAACTACTGGCCAAAAAATGGCTATGATAAGCAACTTATTCAAAGTCGATGATCCAGATCCATTCTTAACCAAGGTATTCAAATTGTTTCCTTATAAGTTTATGCATATATGCTCCATATAAATGCACGAGTACGTTTTATTATAATACAATAATTTATTTAAATCTATAAATAATTATAAACGAATATGTACTAATGCATATTTTTCAATACTTAAACATTATCATTAATTATAATTGTAAACATTATCATTGATATTTGGTTGAGAGACATATTCCCACAATAAAAAAGAATATTGGTGCAAAAGTGGAGATTGGAATCATTGATCCTAAGAAGGTAAGTAGAATGACTAAAAAATACTATAGATTGATGGGATATACAACTATTCCGCCATGCACTGAAGATGTCACGTGGACTATCAATAAAAAGGTAGTTTTCTCTTTTGTAAAGTGAACATCAACCTTCAATTTAAAGTATATAAAATTATATTATTTTGTTAACTTATAAATAATACTCATTTTGTGTAGATAAGAACTTTATCACCAAAGCAGCTAGATTTATTAAAAGAAGCTACTATAGTTGTAAGTTCTTTAGAAACCAAAATAGAAAGAAGCTCCCTTTCTTATAATCTTGCAAGAAATCTATTAACACTTACAATTTATCTTTTTACTGGATTATGCAACGAATGCAAGACTGGTGCAACCACTTAATGATAGGGTCGTTAAACTAT
>NW_018252223.1:1545-10180 GCF_001263595.1 Phalaenopsis equestris | reverse complement strand
ATAGCACACACCAAGGGCGCATCAAGTTTTTGGCACCTTTTTTGGGGAAGCTTTGGTTAAAACTTTAGGAGAATTTTAAAAGACTCCATGAATTTAATGTAGCAATGTCGGATCAACGATTTAATGAATATTCAAATTTATAATATAGTGCTAGTAGCCTTGAAAGTGTAAACCCCAAGAGAGTGGCAAATTTTCAAGAAAATATTCTTACAATTTTAATTTCTCAAGTTATAAATATTGAGAGGAAGTTAGATCAATACATAGAAAGAAATCCTTACGGAACCCCAATTATTAAGCAAAACTCATTTGGACAATAGATTGAAATTGGCCATGAGATACATAATTCTTATTTCGATTATTACAACCTAGGTTGGGAAATTTTTTTGAATTTTACGTGGAATAATAATTTTGGAGGAGAAAAATGAATTTTGGGAAGATAATCAATTTAATCAGACATGCAATTGGAATAGTCAGATTAATTTTAAAGACAAACTTTCTTTTCCTCGTAATTTTGACTTCAAACCCCAAAATGAGGAAAAGGATTTATTAGAAGAGGTTGTTATTCAAATAGAGAGTGAGTTGTAGTGTCAAGGGTCCGCAATAAGGAAAATGGAAAACCAACTAGGGCAGATTATTAACTAAATTATCCAACTAGGGCAGATTATTAACTCAATTAATAACCCTCCTCAAATTAACTCTAACACATAGGATGAGGAGGAGTCACTGATAGAAGAGGATGTGATTCAATTGGTGGGTCAATTAGAATGACAAAAGAGTGAGCTGGAAAATTAAGAGGTTGCAATAAGGAATATTGAAAGCCAACTGAGGAAGATTTTTAATGCAATTAATAGTTACCCCAAGACATTTTACCTCCCAAAGTAGATGAATGTTGAGGAATTTAAAATTATTGAACTAATATTTAGAAGAGAATTTGAGGATATGTTTCAAAAGAACTTTCAGTTGAGAGATGAGGATAAGTGGATTGAAAGAGTAATGGAAAAAAATCTTATGAAATAAAAAAAGCCTATTTTGCTCATCTAAGATAAATATAGAAAGACCACCTCTAACGTTTAATCACTACTAAGGGGAATAATTGAAAGACAACCTTGAACAAAGGAGTAACCTAGAAGAATTTAATCCAGAATTTGAATTTTCTAAAGAGAGTAACCTAGAAGAATTTGATCCAGAATTTGAATTTTCTAGAGAAAATTTTCTAAAGAGAATCATATCCAAAATTTTGGAGATCATGAGGTATCATATAAAGATCCATTTCTTATAAAATTTAAGGATGATATTATTATGAAAATTTTGAAAATCAGCAGAACAATATTGGATCTAGAAAGAAGTATGAGGAACAAGGATATGAATCAATCTGAAATGGAAGAGCTGAAAGAAAATTTTAAATTCAAGGACTTTGTAGGAATCCTTTGATCTAGAAAAGATTGGACTGATTAAGGATTACTTAAATGGAATTTTGATCCAGGTGGAATCATTTGTTGGGTTGGCGACGTTAAACAAACCGCTTTATGAGAGGCAACCCATAATTATCAGTGTGGTTTTATTTAGTGTGCTAGAGAGTTATGATTTTTAGTGTTGTATTATCTTTGCTTTAGTGTGGATTGATCATTTTGATTGATGATTGGTGGATGTTTGGATTATTGGTGATTTGATTTGATTTTTGTGTGTCATGAGGGAGGTGACTCCTTAACTTCTTATTTTGGCTAGACTTATATATTCTCTAATAGTAGTTGGACTGACGAGTCCACTACAACTCGGGTCTCAATCAGACTTAGGTTTTAGAAGAGACATCATTATATTTAACAGGTATAATTCCATCTCAATTTTGTTACTTCTTTTATCTGACATGGTTTTCATTTGTTATGAGTAGCTAAGTTATTTCATGAGCAACATGTGGGTGAATTTACACTATCCTTATAACTGCTAGAGGTGCTTAATTATTCGGATAAGGTGATGCCTGTGGTTGGTGCACATGAATATCAAGGATAATCTTATCTTTAGGATTAGAATCTATAAAATCAGTTATAAGTACCCAACATACCCATTTTATTGAGCATGTTTTAGTTTAGACTTACTTTTTATTGCATATTGTTCTATCCCGATGAAGACTTGTAGTTGTTTATGATAGATAGAATTTATGAATTGTTTTTCTTCCTACTTATATTTTTTGTATTGAATGTTATACATGTTTAAAATCAATTTTGTGGGTAAGAAGAAAAATAAGTTTTAAAGGTAGTATACTTCCTTTTAGTTTAATATTATTGCAAGCATATTTTACGTTATATTTACTTTTTCTTGCATTCCTTATATCCAGATTATGCACGTGTATGAATTTGATAAGATGTTGTAGTAGTTAGTAGATTCAACTTTTATATTTTCTTTTCTACTACATTTTCTGTAATTAAGTTTAAAATATATAAAAATTCAAATTTAGGGGAAAGAAGAAATTTCTTTTAAAAAGAAGTAAACTGAATTTTATTTGTCCCCGATTAACTATATTTTTAAAATTAATTTATAATGACCTTGGATATTAGATTTTAACTTTAAATGATTATATTTATGTTTTGTAAATATTATGGTAAATTTTGGCAAAAGTTTTTAATAACGAAGGTCAATTCTAAAGTTAAAGATATTTGGTATGAAAGAATAAGACTATGATTTTCTATTTAAAGTAAATGAAATTATATTTTTGAAATATTAAAAATGTTATAGTTTCATGTAAGAAGAAAAGAATGAGACTTTATGAAAAATCATCAAAACTAATATGAATTTATAAATTAAAGAAAGAGCTAAAAGTTCTAAATTTAAGAAGAGGATAGTGAAATTCAAAATTATTAAAGGTTATTTAGATATAGCAGTCCTCACTTGAAAAGGAAAAGAAAAGAAAATATTGAGAAGATTTTGATTAAAAACAAAGAGAAGAAAAAGAAAAGAAAAAAATAATGAATGTGAGAAGAAGCTTGAGGAGATGCCTAATAAAAAATTGGCTTCACTTGAATCAACTTGTGGAAAAGGCTTTACTACATTTTCTAAACTTGTATTTGAGTATTATCAATTTTAATACTAAATTTTTCAGGAAATTCTTTTCATATTATAGTTCTTTTTTGAAAATGGAGATTCATAAATATTAGATTTGAAAGCTAAGCATTCTTATACTTATAGTTTTAATCAAGTTATTAAACGTTTTTCCTAATCTATCTATTTTATTTATTAAACTAAAGTATAAAAGTTCATAAGTTAATCTCTATCCTAAGTCAAATTTTTATGCAGTAAATGAGTCACTTTAGGACAAGTAACATTTAAGTTTGGGGGATTTTGAATCGCCTAAAAATTATCTTCTTTTTCAAATATATTTTATGCTCAATTTTAGGCTCAATTTTAAGGATTTTTAAAGATATTACACTTTAAAGGAAGGTATTTTTGCATATTATTAGTTTCAGGTACAAGAAATGCTCTTTTGGAGAATATGAAGTAAAAATGATGTAATTTGGGGTAAAATCGAGCAAGAAAGAAAATTTTGACTTGGCATATTTTGATACATCTATCTATGCTTATTATACATTAAATTTCTTACATGTTTTTGATTAAAATTACACTTTAAAGAATGGTTTTTTTGCATGCTTAGTTTGTAGGTATATCTGTTAGGAGCAAAACACAATTGAAATGGCTGAAATGGAGCTAAAACAAAGCCATACAGAGCAAAATAGTGGAGCTGCTATAGTGTGAAGCATGAGGCTCCAGAATCTAGAGAACAGGTACTAAAAGAGCCAAAATATAGAGAATTGGCCTCAGAGGCACCAGAAGTGCCATAGATGATATAAGAAGGATTAAGGCGATTTGGGAAAATTTTGAGCTGATCTTGAAGGCTCCAAATGATTCAAACACCCCATAGAGTGATTCAATGCATCTAGACACTTTGGAAGGCACTTTAATTAAGGGATATGTCTCTTGAATGAATGGACATGTCTTCTGGGATTCAAAAGGTGTGACTTTTGGAGAGAATTTAGGAGGAAATTTGGAATTCTTTGTGAAAGGAGCAAACCCCTAATTAAAAAGGAGAGGAGTCTAGGGCATGAGTGTGGCGTGACTGTGAAAGGAATGCTTTTGAGAGGAAAGGTGAGAGAGAGAGTTTTTGTTGTGGCATGAGAGAGAAGAGTGAGGCATGAAATAGAGTGATGGACTTAGAGATTTTCTTATAAGAGTTATAAGAGAAGTGAGAAAGTGAGATAATTCTTCTTAATTACATGTTTAATAGAGAATTTATAGTTCTTGTAATGAGAAAAACTGATTAAAGGGTTAGGAATTTGCTTGGGAAGGAGCGTGAGATAAGTTGTGTCTTTTATTTCTTTATTTTTTAAACTTGTTTTTATATATAAAATTTGTATTTTATTGTTTCCTTCTCATGAATTCTAAGTAATCTTCTTTATCCTTCTCCCTACTATGAGATATGGTTTTGTGAAGAATTGATTTTGTTTTATACTGTCTTAATTGTTACTAATTTGTGATGACTCGAACTTCGATCTTTACTTACTTTTCAATCTGACCAATTGAAAAGTTAAAATGTGTTGAGAAATATATGACCCGAAAGGGATATGATTTCTACAACATGATGAGAGTCACATTCAATTTCATCAGTGAAATTTCATGGAAGAGTATGTAATCCATGGGATTAAGTGCAAATAAATAAAAAAATATACTTTATTGGATGCAAAATTTGGGATTTTAAGGTGATAGATTTAAAATTCCCAATTTGGTCCAGTTGTTGGAAACTAATGCGAGATTGTTAGCCCTCGGGAGAGGGAGAAGTGGGAGCTCTAGAGTGAGAGTCGGTATCCTCCAACCTAACAATGAACTTAAGGACCAAACTCTAGATTTGTCAATGTTATTTATGCACTTGAAAGAGGTTAAAGAATAGGATTACAATTTGAACTCTTCATCTCAAAATTTTGTTAATTCTTAGTAAATTTAACTTTGAAGTTTAGAAATTTGTTCAGTAAACTTAGTTCTTTTAGTTACATTTCCTTTACCATTTTTTGCTCACTGCAATTACTCATCTTAGTCTTGCAGGATCTGATCATAAACCCCTTCTTATATCAATTGCTGCCTCTGAATCTTCCACATCTCCTTCTCCATTCAGATATCTCAACATGTAGTCTGGTCATCTTTCTTTTCTCAGTAATGTGCCAAGTGCTTGGCATTTTAACCTGAAGCTGGATCCCTGGGCTAAACTGGTTTTTATGCATGTGAAGGTTAGTAAAGTTCTGAAAGCTTGGGGCTAGAAGTCTTTTGGAGATGTTTTTAAAGTTGTGGAAACTACTGAAAAAGATGTGTTAGAGATCGAGAACTAAGCTCTGAAAGATGGAGGGGAGGAGAACCTTCTACTGCCTGCACAAGAAAATCTTCTTCTTACCATTG
Organism: Phalaenopsis equestris; assembly: GCF_001263595.1. NCBI lineage: Eukaryota > Viridiplantae > Streptophyta > Magnoliopsida > Asparagales > Orchidaceae > Phalaenopsis > Phalaenopsis equestris. Next base: position 4,747 of record NW_018252223.1, on the reverse strand, counting down.
ATAAACAAGAGAAATTCCTTAGGTAGAAAGCTTCTATCAGTCACTTCATAGAGGGAGATAGGAACACTAAGTTTTATCATGCTTGTATCAAATATAGGAGAGAATGCAATACAATTCATAAGATTCCAAGTTCAAATGGAAATTGGATTTTTGATAATCCTTCCATTTCCATTGATGTTGTTTCTCATTTTCAGTAAATTTTAACTCAGCCAGACCTGCAGAGATCACCCATTGTAAATCTTTATTCTAGTCACGAGAACAATAACATTTCCAAACTAAATCTGACTTCTCCTCCCAATGAGAATGAAATTTGGCAAGCTCTTTAAGGTATTGACAGTTTTAAAACTGCTGGGCCTGATGGTTTTACAAGTGATTTCTATAAGAAAGCATGGGAAATCATTAAAAATGAAGTGATCACTGTTGTTGAAAGTTTTTTTCAAGGTTCATCTATCCCATATTAATTTAATGCAACCAGCATTGTGCTCATCCCTAAATCTATTGTTCATAAAAATTAGAATGATTTCAGGCTAATTATTCTTACTTCTATCATCAGTAAACTTATTAGTAAAATTATTGTAGGCAGACTTCAGCCCCATCTCAGCCATATTTTCTTTGAAAACTAGTCTGCCTTTGTCCAAGGCAGATCTATCACTGATAATGTACTCCTAGCTCAAGAACTTCGGTTGGACCTGGACAGACCCTACATAAATGGTAACCTTATCTAAAAATTGGATATAAAAAAAGCTTATGACACTATTTGCTGGAAGTTTATTTTTAAAGTCTTAACTATTAGAGGTTTTCAAGTTAATTTCTGCAACCTCATCTAAAGATGGCTCAAAGATAACTCTCATTCTCTTCTAATCAATGGTCAATCTTGGGGCTCTTTCACTGCATCTAGAGGACTCAAACAAGGAGACCCGTTGTCTCCAACTATTTTTATATTGGCACTTGATCACTTATCTAGAATGTTGAACAGAAGTCTACTCCCCTTAAACTATGTTAAGTACCACCACAAATCTAAAGTGCCTGTTTCTCATTTAGTTTATGCAGATGAGATTATTGTGTTCTCTAGTGCTAACAGGAATGCGGTGAGGAAAGTCATGAAGTGTTTACAGATCTTCTAAAGTTATTTTGGCTTAGCATTTAACTCTGACAAATGCAATATCTATTTCAACCAGTACACCCCAATTATGCCAAGAAATTGGATTCTGGATTATACACAATTTAGCAGCTCTTCCTTGCCAATCAAGTACCTTGGTGTCCAACTCTTAAAAAGAAGGACTAGACAAACACAATTTGAGGATGTTTTGGGAAAGACATTTGCCACTCTCTCTAGCTGGACTCATTCTTTTCTTTCAAATAGAGGTAGAATCAAATTATTGAAAAGCATACTGACAACCTTCTCCTCCTACATCCTCTAAATGACTAGTATGAAGAAAAGCACCCAATTACAACAGGAAAGGATCTTTAGTAGATTTCTTTAGTCTGGCCAAAGGCAGCAAATTCACTGGGCTAGTTGGAAGAAATTAGCCAAACTAACTGTGGTTGGGGGAATTGGCTTTAAAGGACTACAACACTTACTACAAGTCAACCAGTGCAAGACGTGGATCAAGTTTTGAGAATAGAAATCACTTTAGGCTAAATTCATGTTGGGTAAGTATTGCAAGGACTGCCAAACAAACACTATTTGTAGAAAGCCTGGAGATTCAAAAACTTGGGTGAACTTTCTGAAAGTTAGAAAACAAGCTGGAGACCTCTTCATATGGGATATTGAAAATGGGAAGCTCAATTTTTGGCTTAATTCCTGTTGTCCTAATGATGACTTATAACCCATTAGCAATTAGATTAATACTCAGCTTACTGTGGCTGACTGCTAGGAAGGGAACCAATGGTCTTTGCCTTTACTCCAAAATATCCTTCAATCTCATTCTGCAACTCAAGTTACTACAATTCAGATTGACAGCTCCAGAGTTGACAGACTAGTATGGCAAGGACCCAAAATTCAGAGCCTTACTAAAGCCATCTACTTTAAACTTAACATATAGTAGACTAAAGATTAGGGGGAAATCATCTGGCATAAAATCTTAACTCCTTCCATGTCATTTTTTAGTTGGAGAATTCTCAATGGTATGCTCCCTATTGATGATATTCTCAAACTCAAAGGATTGAGAGGCCCATCCAAATGCTAACTTTTTGGGGAAATGAAGGAATCTATTCCCCATCTCTTCTTTATGTGTAGCTTAACTAAAAAGGTTTGGACTCAATTCTCCCATATTATCACACTGAATACTATGCAACTGAACTGGAGCAATATTTATCACTATTGGAAGAGCTGGAAGGCTGCTAAAGCTGGATTTGTTCCTTTTTCGGTGGTCTGGTTTATCTAGAGGATTAGTAACAAGGCTAAGTTTGATGGTCAGGGTAGCACACACCTGCAAATTACCAGGAATTGTATCTCTTATCAGCATAAACTTATACTCTATCAAAGATTCCCTTACATCTGCTCCCCCTTCCAGTGGAAAGATCCAACTCATATAGAGTAACCACTGTGTACTGGTACCCTCCTACCTACCCATACATTAAAATTAACATTGATGGTAGTTTTGCTTTTTTCGGGGCTAGGGTGGGAGGTGTGTTCAAAAACCATCTTGGACAGTGCATCCTATATTTACAGACTCCTATTTGTGTTGTTGATGCTCTTGAAGCTGAATTAATTGTTGTCTACTGGGCCATCACTCTTGCTAAGATGAACCACTGTCACTATTTAATTATTGAGGGGCATTCTGAGGTACTTTTATAGATGTTACAAGATGGAAGACAAGCTTCTTGGTGTCACGCTCAATGGGCTAACAATATTATGTGCATGTTGTCTACTCTCAAGGCTCAATTTGATTTCATCTATAGGGAAGGGAACCAACCTGCAAACTGGCTTGCAAGAAATGGTCTATATACTGTTGAGAGTCTTGTTTCGTATACTCCACCCCCTCTCCTTTTTTTGATGGCTGGAGATGCTTTAGAGGCTCCCCACATAAGAATTGTAACTGGTTCTTCACATCAATGAAATCTTAAGTTTTGGTATATATATATATGTTTTTTTTTTTGAAAAAGGGAAAAATTATATTGCAGAGGAAGGGCAAAGTACATATCTTAGATAAAGGACTTTTAAGATGTCACCTCTTAACAAAAAGAAAAGAGGGGGGGG
>NW_018252223.1:0-1002 GCF_001263595.1 Phalaenopsis equestris | reverse complement strand
TTACTGTTTTTTGTGTAGAAGGACTGGTATTATAGAATATTTCAGGGAATCCCTTATGTTTAATAAGCTTGGTTAAGAAGGTTTTACAATGTAACATAGTGAGGTGAGCATTTGGAGTACTGTCCTCATATTTGGCTTTATTTCTGGCCATCCAAGTGAACCAAGTGACCACAAATGGGATGGTGCTCAGATTAACTTTATCCCAATTAATCCAGCAATGAGGGATGGAAGCCCAATCCAAATTCAGGAAATTTATCTTCAGTTCTTGGGTCAGTTCTGAGGTCAGTTCTGACCAGACCCTTTGTGTGAACCAACATTGAAAGAAAAGATGAAAAATTGATTCTTCAGCTTTGCAACACAGATGGCATCTTGAAGGTCCTCTTAGTCCCTTAAGTTTGAGAATATCATCCACAGGGAGAAGCTTGTGGAAGGTTCTCCAGATTAGAAAAGACGTTGAGGGGGTGAGATATTTGTTCCAAATAGTTTTACCCCATTGCACTTCCTACCAGCTGTACCATTTAGAATAGGTTGCTTTGGAGATGCTATGAAGCTTACTAGAATTAATCACTAAGTTGTCTTGATGTTCTCTGTTGAATGGGATTTTAGTGATGCAAGCAGTAGTTCTTCGATCTATCAAAGTTAGCAATTTTGCCACTGACCAGGAGTCACCATTCCAACTGTCAGATACCAGTAGGTTAGGGTCAAAAATTGCTAGTCTGGGAGTGAGAAGATCTTGGGGGCACCACTGGTCAAGCCAGAAATGAATTTTGCCTTTACCAAGATCCCACAAGAAAGTGTTTTCAGCCTTTTGTCTGATTTGGAGAAGTTTGATCCAAATGGGGGAATCCCCCACCTTTCTTTCTACCAAGTTAGAGTGGGAGTTCTTACAGTATTTTCCCATCATGAATTTTGCCCATAAGGTATTCTGTATTTTGAACTTGAGCCAAAGTTTGTTTGTTGTAGGTGTTCTAAGCCTTTGAAACCCAAGCCTCCAGCAGTGGT
>NW_018252222.1:0-2011 GCF_001263595.1 Phalaenopsis equestris | reverse complement strand
TATTTAAGTCAAATAGAGGTTGACGTAAAGGGTACGGAGCAAATTTCCACAAAAACCAAAATCTGGTGACTTTAAGCTCTGGCGCATGATGTGCTAAATTATAGAGCTTTGTTGCATGATGCTCTAAAGGTCCAAACACCCCAGATAGCCTAGGAGACCACAAAATCGCATGAACAAACTCCATTTTTATTGCTTAAGTTGTCTCCTACCTCAAGACCTTGGTCTAGGGCATCACATTGTGGGCGAAAGAGAAGGATTCGGAGGCTAAAAACCATATATTTCATCTTCTCTTGGTAAAAGCTTCACTTTAACTTAGAAATTTTTTATTTTCACCATGAATTTGGGAGATCCAAAATTTTGGATTTTTGATGAAAAAGTTTGAAGTAAACTCATGGTGAAAAGTTTCATAATAAATAATCTTGCTTGAGGAGTTAAATTTTTGAATTAGCAATTTATTTGGAATTATTTGGATTTTCATAGAATTTTCAAATGTCTCCCCGAGTTAAGAGAGGAAGGCCTTCTAAAGATTTTGATGCACAAAGATTTGTCAGTTTCAAAGCCTAACACAATTACAATACTCAAATGGAGATAAGAAGAATGAACCAAGAATGGGCGTTTGCAAACCTGAGTGGCAAGATCAAGAGACTAATTCTTGCTTAAAACTAGGAAAGATTCTGCTACTTCACTGTCGTAGTAATTGTCCCTATGGTATGGAAGTTTTATACAAACCTGAGGTTCACTAATGAAGATCACATCCTAGTTAGAGGTAAACAAGTTGAATTTACTGCTGATCGGATCAATATTTTTTATGGGTTAAGGGGTGTATATTTTGATGAATATGCTGCATTCATGATGACTGATTCATCACTAAATGAAGTGATTGTATTTTTGACTGATGGAAGAGGGGAGTAGATGATTAAGAATAACAAGATAGTTAACTTCCTTGCTTCCATGTTGACTATTCAGTCAAAAGTGTGGCACCACTAAATTTCTGTCAGACTATTGCCAACAAATCATTAGACTGATGTTACAAAAGATAGAGTTGTATTAAAACTATTGCATTCAGAACATGAAAGCAATAGATGTTGGTGCACTTATAGTTCAACATGCTCGAAGTATAGCTGGTAGTTCTACTACTGGTGGTTTTGGATACCCTGCCCTGATTTTCATTCTATACCAACAATCAAGAGTAGAATCCCATAGAAATGAAGAAAGATTAATGCCACATAATCTGATTGGAAGGCATATGATTCAGAGAGTGGAATCATTTTTTGAATCTAGAGGTGGAAGAATGGATAAGCTCTTAACATCTGTTGCAGGGGCATGTGCTTCTCAATCCGCGCATCTGCTTCTCAATCCGCATCACTTGAAGGTATTATGGACCAACTTATGATTCAACAAATGGACATAGTTAATGTTCAAACTTAGTTGGGAAAGGTAGGAGCAAGAAATACTTATAGTGATGAATCTCAGTAGAGGAGATTTCAACATGATATTGATTTTGAAAATGCTCTGGTAAGACATCTTAGGGGTGAACCTAATGTGGACTTTCCTGCTTGCCCCAGTCTCACTCCTTATGCTCCTGTTCATGATGATGATGAAGAAGAAGAAAAAGGAGAAGATTATGATGATGATGAGTAAGGAGATGAGAATTGATTTTTATGAGTTTAGTTCAGTGAGTTTTGATGTTTGTTTGTTATTTGTGAGTGTATTGTGATGTACTTTTGTTTGGAACATGTTGTAGTGCAAACTTTAATGTTTTGTTGTGAACTGATTCCATAATAGTAACTATAGTCTTTCACTTTTTTTATATTTTTAGTATTTTCAGTTTTTGTATTTTTGTTCTTAATTCTCAGCAAGTTCCTTAGCATATATTATGTTTTATTTAATGCTTTAAAGTTTTCATTTATTGCTTTAAGTCAAGTAATTTTAAAGTTAGTACCTGTAGTATACCAGAGCCCAATTTCATAGTCAACAATCCTCTACAGGTCAGTTTTTATTTTCATGCATT
>NW_018252221.1:0-449 GCF_001263595.1 Phalaenopsis equestris | reverse complement strand
TTGGTTGGTATGCTGAGTTCTCTGAAACCTCACTCTGCACAAAACTATTTATCAATATCTACTAGTTTTTTTGTATAGTTCCTATTTATTTTTGTTCCTTGTATAATTTATATTGATTGTTTGAGTTTTTTATGCTATTCAAATGTGTTTTTTTTCATAAACATTTAATTCGTTTTACTTTTGGTGGGTATGAGAGGTTCATGATGAGATGTTTGACCTTATGGGTTCTTCTGAATGGTCTGTTAGTCATTATTAGTTCGCTTCACATGTAAAATCCTAATGCACGCAATAAAGTTCCTTTCTTCTTTTCGGTGATATGGTTTTTGAGAATCTTTTGGATGGCCTTTTTTGGTGATATGCATATGTGACACACACGAACTTGATTTTATGTGGGTTAAAGACAACCAAGAACCCCGTTTTTTACAAGGTCTGTTGTCATCTTGTAGTAA
>NW_018252220.1:0-735 GCF_001263595.1 Phalaenopsis equestris | reverse complement strand
ATCCTCACATAAAAGTGTTAATGATTGAAAAAATTCTGAAAAAAAATAAAAAGAAGAAATAAAGAAGAATATATAAAAAGTGAGGAGAAGCTTGAGGACAAGCCTAACAAAAAATTGGTTTCACTTAAATCTTCTTAAGAAAAAATAATTAAATATAATCTTAAACTTATTTTATTCCAAAAACTATTAGCAAAATTTTTACAAATAGTGCTTAAGTTCATATTATATACTTTTGTAGGAATCCCAAGTTTGACAAATTACAATTACTTTTTAAGTAGATAGAAAATCAAGATTCCTAAATTAAATGTTAAATATGCATATACTTTAGTCCTAGCTCGATTCACTAAAATTTCTCCAAGGTTGCACTATGTCATTCCTAAGGCAAAATTGTAGGAAATCTTGAAGAAAACACTACTTTAAATCAACAAATTTGATTTTTAAAGTCGTAGTGTTACTTGAGGACAAATAACGTTTAAGTTTGGGGGATTTTTTTGTGTCCTAAAGCGTGCTTAATTTCTTTTATCTTTTACACTTGTTTTTGGATGAAATTGTACTTTAAAGAAGAGTATTCTTGTGTTTTTGTTGCATGTATAACAAGTATAACACATGGAGTGAAGCGGAGTTAAAAAGGAGCAAAAAGGAGTTGAATGAAGCATATTAGAACTAGGAAGCCCAGAGTTAGACTCCGGGTGGCAAAACGCTCCATGCAAGTGCCTTGGCTCCAGCTTATTGGCG
>NW_018252219.1:0-3383 GCF_001263595.1 Phalaenopsis equestris | reverse complement strand
ATAATTATATGCATATAAGTATAAAATTAAAATATTACAAGACTTAATGTTAGAGTGGTGAGCAACCAGCATTTTGCATAATAACTTCAGTATATCACTCAACTATAGCCATATAAATTATATTCGGTTAAATCAATTCTATAAAATTAGCAACACATATATGTAGTTCTAATGAATGAAATTATCATAAGATCAATTTATATGAGTTTATTATCTTACATAATCATATTAAGATATTTTTTGCACAAAGCCATTGCAAAAACCTCTCGAGAGCTTTTTAAAATCAATGACTATAATTATTGCAACGATTTTAACTCTTGCTCTGCTACAATAACAACAACAAAACTTTTATCCCACTAAGTGGGGCCGGCTACACGAATCCTTTTTTCTCCATTGCATCCTATTTAGTGTCATATTTTCATTTAATTCCAATAAATTAAGATCATTTTTTATACAATATGCCCAAATTATCATACGTCTGCTTCTGCGTTTTTTAACATAAGTCGAATCTAAAACATCTACTTTTCTAATTCTAAAACATCTACTCTTCTAATCGGATCATCAGATGGTTGACGTTTAATGTGACCAAACCATCTAAGACGACTCTCTCTAATTTTCTCTGTCACCAAAACTACACCAACCCTATCACGGATATATTCATTTCGCATTTTGTCTCTAAATGTAAAGCCACTCATCCATCTAATCATTCTCATCTCGACAACACTTAGTGTTATGCTTCTGTTTTAAAGACCAACATTAAGCGCCAAAAAGCATTGTATGTCTCACCACCTTCTTATAAAATTTTCCTTCAAGTTTAAGCAGTGTTTTTCTATCACACAATAGGTCCGAAGCATTCCTCCACTTCGGCCAACCAACTTGCATTCTACTAATAACATCTCCATCAATATCACCATCATTTTGAACAATAGACCGGAGATATCTAAAGCATTCAAACCTTTTGATAATTTGATCACCCATAGTTACATTTCTGTCACTAGAGCTACTACTAAAATTACATTCCATGCCTTCAAATTTATTCTACTCAAACGAAGGCTTTAGACTCCAATGTAGACCTTCATAACAAGTTTTTCTCGAGTTTTTTCTCTCGTCTTATCCACGAGAAGGATATCGTCAGCAAAAAACATACACCAAGGTACCTCTTGTAAGTTTCCAGTAAGACCATCAATAATTAAAGCAAAAAGATATGGGCTTAAAGTTAATCCCTAATGTAAACCAACAGAAATAGGAAAATATTTGATCAATCCTCCTTCTGTTCGAACAGAAGTAACAGTTCTTGTATACATATCTTTAATGACTCTAATATAAGTCATAACAACACCTTTCTTTTCAAGAACTCTACAAAGGATATCTCTTGGAACCTTATCATAAGCTTTTTCTATATCAATAAAAATCATATGTAGATGCTCCTTATTATCTCTGAACTTCTCCATCAAACCTCTTGATAAATGTATAGCTTCCATGGAATGATAACTCTTGCTTTGCTAATTAAAAAATACTATTGATGAAAAGAACTTCCCTCCATTCTGTACATAAGCAGCAGTTATATTAAGAAAATATGCATCTTTACAGGGAATGAGTACAAAAAGTGGAGCTGTACAATATAATTACATTTTGAATATTTCTGTATCTGTTTTACTGTAAACTTTATTGTATTTAACAAATCAAACGAAAATAAGCCTCATAACAAAAAGCTAAATCAGCCTTGCTCTGCGTTGTTCCCTAGCCGTCTCTTCTCCTCCTCAACTTCCTCCAGTAGTGCCTCCAAGTCAGCTTCAGAGAGACTCTCCAATCGTTTCTAGAAAAAAATGGTATAATAAAATGCACATATTTTAGGAAATAAAGAAAAATAAGCGTATTTTTATAAAGTAAAAAGAGAAGGGTAGATTAGTAATATGTTCATCTTGCTTGGGTCAAATTTGCTCAGAACACTAATATTGAAAACTTTGCATTAACGCAAGCTTAGCTTCTCATCTATACCAGGTTAATGAAGCAAAAATTGCGGTAGTTTCAATCATTATGTGTAAAAAAAATGAATCTCCCATGAAGCGAGCACACATGGTAATACTTAATTGATCAATGTAACTTCACATTATCGTTTATTTTGATCGTCACTTTGTAAATATTTGTTAGATTGTTGCGATTGTAGCAAGCAGTCGACGACGAAGAAAATGGGAGATATGAAGGTCCAGGATAGGGAGAACTTTTTTTCGATGAGTGAAGCGCAAGTAATCTTAGGGACAGTGTAGTAACAGATTTATGTTGGATTTAACATTAAACTTGCTAGACATAAAAATGCAAACTTCTAAATACTGGAATTAGTACATCCAATTTCTTCTCAATTTTGCCTTAAATCTCGGATTTACTAAGGATCTTAGTAAAACAAAACTTTTAGAATTTACTAAATACATTACCAAACAACATTATTATGCCAAGCCATAGAAAAATGGCACTTTAAATGGCCAAATATGGTAAGCCATATTTCTTTTTTTATAGTATTATTTAACATACTTTTGGGTTGAGGAGCCTTAAGCACCCAACCCTATGGTATATTGAATCACTCAATTATTTAGAACCCTTAGATCTATATGACTTGGAAGCTTTAATTCCACTCTCTTGTTGGCTAGTCCTACATATATCTCCATGTTGCAATTTATACCTTATCCTAAAGCCTCTGAAATTGGATAAATTAGAACTTTTGTAATATAATGGGGGGTTAGGACAGTAAAGAGAGGCTAGACAAAGTGTGAATCGTGGTGTATATTTGAGCGAGAGAAGTCCTTTCCATGAGAGTTTAGAAAGTGAGAGAGATTTAGGAGAGCATTTGAAAGAAGCTTTGCAATGGAGCAAAAAGATTTCAGGAGAAGAGCATTCCAGGTTTTTTCCTAATTACGTTTTTAATTTGTACATTTTTGCTTTATGTTTGTGAAAATGGTTTGAAACTAAGTCAGTAACATCTTTGGATTAATGTTTGCTCGTGGTTTTTATCAATTTAAGTTATGTTTGTGGAATTAATTGAATTAAATTGATGTGTTAACCTTTAGCATTTCATTTACTGTCAAATTGCTGGTTGTTTGAAAATTCATCGCAATCTAGATCTTTCGACGGAAAACTAGTGGAACGATTAAGTTAACACACAATTCTCTAGTGGAATAGTCATATTATCATTAGGGAGTTGCAATCTCACAGAAGAAAACAAATTTCTGGAAGTTTTCATAGGGCTTAGAAAACTTAATTAAAATATGAAACTCCAAGGCTCCTTAAATATCAGCAGAGACTAAGGAGTAGATAGTAATTGATTGTTAACGCGTGATAGAACATTCGGATGATTTTAAATTTATGCAATTCACTAATTCAATGAAGTT
>NW_018252218.1:0-5815 GCF_001263595.1 Phalaenopsis equestris | reverse complement strand
TATTATATTTATTTTAATGGGAAAATAAGGAAAATCCACTCTTATGTTTTTAAGTTTATGTTTTTAAGATTTTTTTTTAACTTAGAAAAATTAGGAAAAATATTTTAATGGGTCCCAAGTGATTAAAATGCAATTAGGCACTTTTTGAAATATTTTGATATTTTTGGGATTTTTAATTATTTTTAATTTCAAAATAAGGCTCAAAACTTTAGTATTTTCTAGAAAATAAGTTTTATTTTTCCCAAGTTCCTCTGATCACAAGGAACTTAGAAATCTACTTTTCATAATTTTCCCAAGTGTATTTAATTTAATATAATTATTTTGTACAAAAATACAAGGTTTCTTAGAAAATCAACTTTAATACTCAAAGTTAATCAAATAATTTTCAATTTTTACAGAGATAAACATGATTTTTATGAACAATGTAAAATTAATTTTATCAATGTGTGATAAGTATTTAATTTACAAAAATTAACATAGTGTGTATATTTAATTTTATTTAAATATAGAAATTTACAAGATAATTCAAGACATCATGATATTTTTCTAAACTTTTCTAACCATAAGAAATCTATTAAAATTCTTCCCATAATTTTCCAAATATTATTTTAATTTATATAATTAAAATAGCCAAAATGGTCACCCTATATTGAAAATTAAGGTTAGAAGCATAGAGATGTCATCTAACCTTGGAGAAATTAGAAGATATAGTCTCTATCATGAGGAACAAACCCTCAAAATTTCAAGCCATAGTGAGCAATGTTTGATCATAATTAATTAAAATACTTCAGAGGGTATTTAATTCATTAAAAATCAGAGAATAAGAAATTAATTTCTTTTTTTTGTCCACATTATTCTCCTTTATTCACTAAGAAAGAAGATATTTTTCTTTTATTTTTATGATTTTTTTAGAGAAATATATGGATTTTTGAAGTTCAAGTTTTAAATAAATTCAGAAAATCCATATTTTTCTGCTTATCCTACGCGGCGCTAACTCAACCTACGGCGGCTCTAAACTAACACACAGCGTGCTCCCATTCATTGTGCTTTTCACCTAGGCATGACATGCATCCTGCAGTTCACGCACCAAGAGTCTGTCCTGCTCGATCTCCTTCGTTGATTAAATAAATGTGCGATTGGACGGCTCCCCATATCGTCCTCAAGTGACGTAACATGTAAGCCGTTCGCACTAAAACCTTAAGATCTCTGCCTAGACTCAACCAAATCACATAGGGTTTGTTTCTAAACCTTTACCTACTCAAAATGAACACATCTATATGATTAATTAATTATGAAATGAAGCCATTACAAATAAAGAATGAAAAGAAGCTCGGGCTAGAGTTAGAGCTCAATACCTTTGTCTGAAAGGGGAGGCCTCAATCAGATGGTTTTGGTAGCTTCGATTGGATTCAATGGACCTCCAAATGAAGTCATGTACCCTGATGAATTTTCTAAGTATGATTTTGATCAAACTCGATTTCAGGTGTTGGTCTAGAGCTAGGTTAGAGGTTGTTTGGGATGGGGTTTTGTGGGGGAATCAACTCCTCTCACTGTGGTGATGGTGTGTGCATAGTTAATTGGAGTTTTGTGGACTGTGGAGGTGTGGGGAAATATGTCCTGGTTCGAGCTGAAATTTTGAACTCAAAATTGAGCTCTCACAGTGGGAACCAGTGGGGGAAAATAGTGGGATTAAGCTGAGGAGTTCTTGGACAGTCTCTAGAAGCAAATGGGTAGAGTTTCTTTAAGGATTTTGCTTAACTCTCCCTTGATCATCAAGGGTTTAATTTAAAGTCATGGCTGCTTGGTGGAGCTTAGGGCTTGACAGTGGATGTTGAGGCTTGCTAAGGTGGAGGGGAGAAGAGTTATAGTGACCAATCAAACTTGGCCAGCTAAGGGAGGTTTAATAATGTGTTTTGTCCAATGGGGGGCACCTTTGGGTGGTTGTTTCCGATGGCTGAGGAGGTGCCTGGCCATGGTATGGTCACTTCTTGGCTCAGAAAGGTCAAGGGAGAGTTAATTATGATTTACTCCTAATGGCAAGTGATGATGGCAAAGTATTTTCAAATAAGGCCCAAATATGGTTAATATCCCTTAAATCAAGGGACCATTGGTTCATAGTTCACCTAAATGGTTTATGGTTGTGGTTTATGTGGGTTTAGGCTGGTCAATAGAGTCCAAATGGTGGTTGTGGTGACATTAATTTGATGACTTTAGCATGACTAAGTCAATTTTGTGGAAGGGGTTCAATTTGGTTCAAAATGGCTAGAAGTTGCGGTTTGGTTAGTCTAGTCTTGACATCGAGCTTAATTGATTGATTAATAATTGGAAAAGGTTTGGAGTGATTTTGAATTGGTTTGGAGGTTCAATTTGGAGGATTTTGGGCATTTGGTAAATTTGGGTGTGTTGGGTTAGACTTATGTTTAGGTTGGGCTAAGGTTGGGCTAAGCCCAAATTTATGGCTCAAAATGGTCTAGGAGAATGTCATAAAGAGTTCTCAACATCAATTGGGTGCCAATTTTTAGGTTAGGGCATTCAAATCTGGTGGAATTTAGAGACAGACAATTTGAGTAAAATTTGGGGATTTTGGACTTAGGTTAAAATTGAGTGAAATTGAAGCTTGTCCAAGGCCAATTAAAGGTCTAATTTGATGTGTATGATTGCTATAAAGAGTTTAGGATTTAAATTGGGGCAAATTGAGTAGACTTTGGGGTTCAATTTGGTGAGGTTAAGTCATATGATCAAAATTGGGGGTTTAATTTGGATCAAAATTGAGCTCAACCATCGATCAATTAGGCTTGGTATTGATTTAGATTGATCATATGAAAGATGAATTTGAGTTTAGAATTAAAATTGGGGAGGATTGGGGACAAAGTGATGGACATTTGAGGTGAATTTAGGGAAATTGGGCCTTTAAAGGCAATTTAGGGGTTTTGGTCAAAATGGTAAAATTAGCCAAATTGGGTCCAAATTGGTTTTGCAGACATTTGAAATGATTTTGAGGGTTTTGGGAAAGTTGAGGCTACCAAGGGTATTTTTGTAATTTTGGCAATTTGAGGGTATTTTGGTAATTTTAGAATTTTTGGGATGTTTTGGGCAATTTTGGTAATTTCAAATGGTTTGAAATGATTTTTGAATTAATTTGGGTTATTTTGGGTGAAATTGAGAGTTTTGGTCAAATTTGGGGTTTTGGAGTGTTTAGGTAATTTGGGTGGATTTGGGGTGTCGAACACCTAATATGAGCTATGGACAAATAAAATCCTCATTTGAGTCCTCTATGTACTAGTCTTAGCTAAACCCTTGCCTAGGGCCAGTAGGTCTGAGGGACCATCTACATGAGTCTCCCAAAAGATCAAGGGATCAAAGTAAATAAATTTGGGTTTAGGGTTACAAGTAAATATATGTGATAGTGAGTGTAAGTGAGTGAACTAGCTCCAAACCAACACCTAGGGTCAGTCCTAAGGTCAAGAAGTCCTATGGGGACTCTCCTTGAGATCCCACCTACTAAGTGATAGAGCTTAGGACTAATATGTGGAACATCAAGTTGAGTAAGGAAGAGTTTAGAGTTTCTAAGGGTGTGGGTTTCTTTTCTAGTTTTCTAGGAATAGTCATCAGGAGAACCCTATGTCTAGAGCCTAGGCTACTAAAAAGGCAAAACTAAACCTGGAAAACTAAACCTCAACCAAAAGTGAGGTAAATACTATGTTTGTTGCTGCTGAGTATGTTGTGATGATCATTGAAAAACTCTGATGAGAATGTTCTATCTGAATCTTTATTAGTTGTTTTTCTTTATTTATTGTTGCTGCTATTTCAAACTTCTTCTCGAATATCATGGTTGTTCTAGACCTTTTTGTATTTTCTTGGGAATCCATATGCTTAACTTCCTTATGTAGGCTACTGGATTTTCTTAGCTGCTTCTCAAAGGACTTGATGGTGAGTTTCTTAAGCATGAAGGCTTCCGGCCCATCGATGCTTTTGAGTAGAATCTCAATCGCATATTGTTCCTGCAGCTGAGGCTCATATTTCATGCTTAGGTTTCTCCACCTCAAGATATAGTCTACTAAAGTCTCCTTAGGCTTATGTCTTTCCTCTATGAGATCTCCAATAGAAACATGATGATGGCTCTAGCAAATCTCCTTACGAACAATTGTTCTAATGCAACAAATGTCTTCACTGATCCATTGAGTAGTTTGACATACCAATCATATGCTATTTTTGACAGGCTGCTGATTAACTAACGGAAGAGTGAGGCTTCATTACCTCTGGTGTTGCCACAACTGGCTCAAAAATGTGCTACATGTTGTATGGGATTTTTGGTCCCATCGAATGTCTTAAAGTTTTGTGGCACAAAAACCTTAGGGTAGGGTACAACATCAAACTCCTCCGAGTAAGGCCTACCTTTTTAAATCAATGCACCACCCTTAAATTGGACTAAAGCCTCCCAAACTTGTTGCTCAACCAACTGTTTAATATCTTTCTTCAGCATTGTACTTGGTGGGGAATCCTTCTTTTGTTTCTCATCTCCGTTGGTGGAGGCAACTTCTCCTTTCATCGGTAATATGAACTATTTCTGGCTAGTTGACTCCTGGAGAAGCTAACTGTCGTGATTGAGACTGTCCATTAAATGTAGTCATTGACTGTGCAAATAATCCACGGCGTTCCCTTTAACGAGAGGTTGGGCATCGCGCGCAGATGTAACAGCTCTAGTCTCAATGACATGAACATCCATAAAATATTCATTAAGATAATTGTTGAAATCAAAATCTTCATCATCATCAACGGCTACTCCATGCTCTTTGGCCAACTCAAAAATCTTAGCTCTAAGCTTTTCAACTTTCTCTTCAATTATCGCTTTTTGGATCGTTTTGAGATCTGGAGGACTTTCCTGAACATGCTCAGCTTGTTCATCAAACTCGGTAGTCATAGCTGCAACGATGTCTAATACTTCAGACCTTTGCTTCATTCCACATTCTTGCTCTACGGGCTCATTGAACCAACCTTGGGTACCCATACCTTCTTCTTCGACAGTGATGTCTTGAGACAGGGTGTCTCAACAGAGGCATCGGCGTGTCGGAGAGAGGCATGCTCCTCACGGTGTAGACCAAATACAGTATCGGGTACCTTCTTTATCTTCTCCTTCTTTGGGGCAGTCTTATGAGCAACAAATAACGGTATTCTTGGACCCAGAAGTGACTTGACTGGTCGACGTCTTGCAGACCTTGAAGTAATGGTTGTAATATAATCTGTAGTAGTGATGGTAGTATCAACTTGAATTCCTAGGAGGAATCTGATGGGAATGCAAGCTGGTAAAACTTCAGTTGACTTTTGAAACTGTCGGGTATATCTGACATCCCTTAAAATCTCCTCTTCATCCTAGGGGACACCATGCATCCCACTCGCTTAAGTAACTCAGCTATCAAACAAACCTCTTTAACGGCCAACCTCTTGAACACTATATGAAATTTTGTGATAGGAGTGGGCTTCTCCCTCTCCTCATCACGACCATGAAGTAATAACAAAGTAGCGGTAATCTTTTGAATACTTTCACATCCATTAGAGTTCATTAGCGGGTGGAAACTACTCCCTCGCAGGAGCGGAGAGGCCTCAGGAAATCCACTTTCCTCCTGGTGAGGAATCTCATCAATGGGTATCTTTTCAAGAATTCAAGCCTTAGCCCCTTCTAAATCTTTCAACTGTGGTTTCTCCTTTAAGACCAGGTTAACGGCGCAGACTTCGAACTTGATCCAATTTCAAACATCAATGGCGGGACGGTAAATCCTTCGTTTGCATCTTCAACGATCATAACCTCCTTTCCTTT
>NW_018252217.1:0-452 GCF_001263595.1 Phalaenopsis equestris | reverse complement strand
TGTATAAGAATTTCATAAAGATTTTGCAACATTAAACAAGGCCAATTGACTAGGCTATGGGTTCAATTTGGTGAGAAGTCATATGGTCAAAATTGGGGTTTTGACCCAAATCAAAATCGGGCTCAAATCATGAACTCATTGAGCTTGTATTTAGTTTATTTTGGTCATATCAAAAGTGAATATGAGTTTAGGATTTAAATTGGGGTCAATTAAGATCAAATTTGTGGATATGTGAGATGGATTTGGGGAATTTTGGGTCTTTGAAGGGCAATTTGAGGATTTTGGTTAAATATGGTCAAATTGGCCAAATTGGGTCATGTGTTAGTTGAACGAAATGAAATTAATAATATTTGGGGTTTGTTGGAATTTTTTGGGAATTTTTGGAATTATTGGGATTTTGGGCCGAAGAGGGGTATGTTGGTAATTAGGGGGTGCCTTAGGGGTCAAAAGGC
>NW_018252216.1:23105-24044 GCF_001263595.1 Phalaenopsis equestris | reverse complement strand
AGATAATGGGAGAGAAATTGAAGAGAGAGAGAGAGTGAGGAAACGAGAGAGGGATAGAGAGAGTGAGAATGAAATGGTGAGAAAAGAGAGTTAGTAGAGATAGAGTGATAGTGTGTGGGAAGGAGGGAGGGCAAGAAAATGAGTCATAGAGAAAGGAGCGAGGGAGATGGAGAGGGAGGGAGAGAAAGAGGAAGGGAGGGTTAGAAAAAAAGATAGAGATAAGAGAGGAAAGGGAGAGAGGGAGAGTTTGTCTGCACAAGGGATAAAGGAAGAGAACGAGTGAATAAAGAGAAGAAAGCGAGAATAATAGAAGAGAGGTCAATAGAGAGAGAGAGAGCATGAGATGAGAATCAGAGATAGAGGAAAGAGTAAAAGTGAGTGAGAGAGAAAGAGAGTAAGAAAGAGATAGATAGAGGGAAGGAGTGAGAGAGATTGAAGAGAGATTGATTGAAAGAGGAAAAATAATGATAGAAAAATATGGCAAGATTTTAGACTGAGGGAAGATAAAGCAAGAGAGAGTGTGGATGAGCAAGATAATCAGGGGAGGGAGAGAAGGAGAGAGAGGAAAGCAGGAAGCGAGAAAGAGTGCGTAAAAGAGAGAAAGAGATAAGTGAGACTGAGAGTAAGAGAAAGAGTGAGAGAGAAAGCATGAAAGACATAGTATTAAAATAGAGAGTGAGAGAGAGAGTGAGTGAGAGAGAGAGAGAGAGAGAACAAAAGGGCGCAAGAGAATGAGAGGGAGAGAGCAGATAGATGAGGAGTAACGAGAGATAGGGTAAAAGAGATGTAGTGAGAGAGGAAGAGATATGAAAAAGTTAGTAAAAAGAGCAAGAGAAAATATAGAAAGACTAAGAGAAGAGATAGAGAGAGGAGAAAGAGAGAAGAGAGTGAGAGTGAGGGAGGAAGGGAGAGTGTGAAAATGAGAGAGAGAGAGAGAGA
>NW_018252216.1:20550-22445 GCF_001263595.1 Phalaenopsis equestris | reverse complement strand
AGGAAAGAAGAGAGGGAGGGGGAGAGAGCGAATAAAGTAGAATGAAGGGTGTGAAAGGTGTATAAGAGCTATAATGAGAGGGAGATAAAGAAAGATAGAGGGAGGGAGGAATGTAGAGAGAGAAAAGTGTGTGAGATAAGAAAGTATGAGAGAAGAAAAGAGTGAGAGAGAATGAATGAGAGTTGAGAGGTGATAGGGAAGTAGAGAGAGAGAAAGATAAGAAAGGGTGAGTGAGCGAGGGTGAGAGATGGGAAGGGAGAGAAGAGAGAGGGTGAGAGACAGGGAGGATGGTTAGTGATAGACGGAGGGAGAGGGGATGGAGAGAGAGGGAGGGAGAAAAGGTGAGTAAGAAAGAGAGAGTTAGTGAAACAAAGAGTGAGAGAGAGAGAGAGCAAAGGTAAGAGAGAGAAGACAGAGTAGGTAAAGAGAATTAAGGCAAAGAGAGAAGTGAGAAGAGATAGAAAGGAAGAATTAGATGAAAGAGATGGGGAAAAGCAGAGGAGTGAGAAATAAAGCAAGAAAGAGGGAGATATAATGAGATGAGTGAAAGAGGGTTAGGTAAAAATAGAAGAATGTATGTGGAAGAGAGAGAGTGTGTGTGAGATATTTCAAGAATAAGATAGGTTGAGAAAGGTAGAGTGGGAGAGAGATAACGAGAGAAAGAGCGATAGAGGTAGGCAGAGAGAGTGATAAGGAGAGATTGAAGGAGATAAATGTGAGAGTGAGATGAGAGAGAGAAGAGAGAAAGAGAGGGAGGCATAAACATATGAAAAGAGATAAGGAGAGAGAGGCTGACATATGGAGAGACAAAAGGAGATAAAAAAGAGCAACAAAAGAGAGGTAGGTGTGATAAATAGAGAAGAAAAAGATAGGGATGGATGGATACAGAGAGACAAAAAAGAGAGAGGTGAAAGAAAAGAGAGAGGAAGAGAGAGAGAGCAAGGAGATCTTTATTTATCCCTCTACCTTCTCTTACTTATGTAGCGCTCTCTTCAATCTCATGCTCTCTTACTGCTTCTTGCTGTCACTCTCTTTCTTTCTCCCTCTCTCTCATCTGTATATCTCCCTTTTTCTCACATGGCATCTCTCTTCTCTTTCTTCTCATTCTCTCTATTCTATCTATCGATCATTTTATCTCTTTTTCTTAATCTCCATCCTTCTCTTTCTCTCACTCCCACTCTCTCTCTCTCTTTCTCACTCTCTTTCCATTTCAACTCTCGCCCTCCTCCCACAATCTCCCTCTCTGCCTTTCATGTCTCTATGTCTACCTCTGTCACCTCTTGCTTCTCCTTCCTCTCACCCGTGCCCTCCATCTCTCCTTACAACTTGCCCTCATCTCTGAATCTCCTCCCTCTTTCCTCTCTTCTCTCGCTCTCTTCTTTTTAGTTTTCTCTCTTTCTCTCTAACTATTTCTCTCTCTCCCTCCTTCCGTCCCCCTCTCATTTTCTCCCTCTTTCTCCCTCTCCCTCTTTGTCTACTTATATATCTTTCTCTCCCTCCATCTCACTCTCTCTCACTTTTTGTACCTCATAATCATTCTCTCTTTCTCTCTCTCCCTCTTTATCTCTATATTTCCATCACTCTCACTCTCTCTCCCTTGCATTGTCAATCTTTTTCTCTTTTTCTTGGGAGAGGGAGGGGGGTGAGATAGTGGGAGAGGGAGAGAGGAGAGGAGAGATAAAAAGAAAGGGAGAAGAGAGGAAGAATGAATGAAAAGAGAGGAGGGAGGGAGAGAGAGCAAGAGAGAGAAAGGGAGAGTGAGATTGATAGAGTGAGAGAGAGAGAGTCGGAGAAAGTGAGAGAGTGAGAGTGAAGAAGGGATAGAAGAAAAGTGAGAGGGTAAGAGAGAGAGTGGGAGAGAGTATAGAGAGCAAAAGATAGAGAGAGGGAGAGAG
>NW_018252216.1:15808-20446 GCF_001263595.1 Phalaenopsis equestris | reverse complement strand
CAAGCAAGTGTGAGAAGGATAACGAGAAAGAGAAGAAAAAATAGAGTAAGAGAGAAGGGGAGAGCGTGAGAGAGAGTGGGAGAGAAAGCATAAGAGAAGGAGTCATAGAGCGATAGAAAGAGAACTGGATGAAAGAGTGAGTAACACAGAGTGACAGAATAGAAAAAGATAGAAATTGCAAAGAGATACAGAAGGAAAGAGAGTGAATGAAGGAATGAAGAGTGAGAGAGAGAGAGGGAGAGAGAGAGAGGGAGAGAGATTGATTGAGCTTGAAACAAAGAGAGAAAGTGAGAGTGGGTGAGTGTGAGGGAGGGAGAGAGGGAGGGAGGGCGAGAAGGTAAGAGATAGAGTGAGAGAGAGGATAGAGAACAAGAGATAGAGATAGGGAGAGAGATTTGAAAAGAGAAAGAAGAGATCTAGTTAGAGAAGAAAGAGATCAAGAGATAGATAGAGAGAAAGGGAAAGCAAGAGAGGTGGGGAGGGAGTAAAGAGATAGAGACAGAAAGAGAGAGAAAGCAAGAGAGTGAAGGATAACATGAAAGAGAAGAGTGAAGTGGAGAGAGAGGGAGAGAGAGAAAAGAAGAGAGGAGAGAAAGCAAGAGAGCGGAAGGCAGAGAGTGATCGAAAGAAAGAGTGAGAAGAGAAAGAGTGATAAGAGAAAGTGAGAAAAGATGAGTGAAAAGAGAAAGTGAGAAAAAATGAGTGAAAATAAAATGAAGTTTTCCATCTTCTCTTTCTGGTTATTGCTTGCACGCTTGCTCCCTTTCCAGAGAGAAAGAGCGGGATGGAGAGAAAATGATATAGGGTGCAAGAGAGAGAGAGAAAGAATTGAGGGAGGAATGGAAGTCATGAGTCATAGAGAAATGTGGAGGTAGAGAGAGAGAGATAGAGGAAGGCAGGGAAGAAAAAACAAAAGAGAGGGAGGGAGAGGGATAGAAAGTTAGAGAGAGATAGAGAGAGCGGATATGAGGGATAGAAAGCGATAGGGATAAAGAGGATTTGAGAGAGAAAGGGATAGAGAGAGAGGAAGAGAGTAAGAAAATATGTTCTCCCTTTCTTTTCCCTCACTCGCTCTATCCCTTTCTCTCTCCTACTCACAATCCTTTCTATTTCTTTCAATCCTTTCTACCTTTCTATTTCTTTCTCTACCACCCTCTTGCTTGCTCTCTTTCCTCCCTCTACCTCTATCTCACACACACACACAAGCCCTCTCCCTCCCTCTCTTTCTCTCTTTGTCTCACCTTATATCTCTCTTACTCTTCCGCTCTTTCTCTCACTCGCTAATGTCACTCACTATTATATTATCTCTCCTGATCCCTCTGTGTTTCTTCCTCCCTTTTTATCTCATTCTTTCTCTCTCATTCCCCCTCTCACTTTATCTAACTCTCTCTCACTTCCTCTCTATCTCCTTCTCTCTTTGCCTCCTTGTATCCCTCCCTCCCTCCCTCTATCCCTCTCCCTATTCCTCTCCCAATCTCTCTCCCACTCTCTCATACTTCTCTCTATCCCTTGATCTCTCTATCCATCTCTCTCATAATATTTCTAAATATATCTATTTTTTTCACACTTTCTCCCTCCATCCTTGTCTTCCTTTCTCACGCTCCCTCACTCGTTATCGTGCACTCACTCTCCTTCTCTCGCTTTCTCTGCTTTCTCTTGCTTCTTCCCCCCCCCCTCTCTCTCTCTCTCACTTGCTCTCTCTTCATCTCTTCCATCCTCCATCCCTCCCACCTTACTCTCTCTCTTACTATGTCTCTCTCCCTTCCTCACACTCTCTCTTTCACTCTATTTTTCTCTTCTCCCACACTCTGTCTCCCTTCATTCTCTTGCTCTCTCTTTTTCTCACTTCTCTCACTTCTCTCACACTTCTCTCACTCTCTCTCTATCTCTTTTCTCTCACTATATCTTCTTAATGTTCCTCTTCCTCTTTTCATCTCTCAGTTGTTCTCTCTCTTCTCTCTCCATCTCACTAACCCTATCTCTCTAACTTTATCTTTCTCATTCTCTCTTTATTTGTTCCTATCCCTTTGATTTTGTCTCTCTTTGTCTCTCTCACAAACATTCCCTCTCTCCATAGCCTTTTTCCAATCCCTCTCTCTCTCCCATATATTTATCCCTAACTCTTCCTAGTGCTCTACCTCTCCCTGCCACTTTATCTCACTCTTGCTCACTCTCTAACTTTCTCTTCAACACTCCCTTGCTCACACTCTCTCCCCCTCTCACATGTGGTCATTCTGATTCTCTATATCTCTATTCACTCCCTTCAATTTCTTTTCTCTCTATATCTCTCTCCTCCTCAATCCCATCCTCCCTCCATCTCAATCTATTTTCTCTCTTTTTTTAACTAGCTTTTCTCTCTCTACTTTCTCTTTCTCGATATTATCTTTCTTCTCTCTCATAATCTTGCTCTCTCTTTCTCCGATTTTATCTATATTATCACACTCTCCTCCCTCTCTCTCCTACAATCTCACACTGACTCACTATCCCACTTTCACTTGTACTCTCTAAGTTTTTCTCACCCACTATCTACCTATCTCACACTCACTCTATCTCTTTCTTAACTCTATTTTTCCCTCCTCTCTCCCCTACTATGCCACCTCTCTCTATCAATATCTCACTCTCTATCCCTCCATATATCTTTTTCTCTCTAATTCCATCACTTTGTCTAACCTTTCTCAAAATTTTTTGTCCCTCTGTCCCTCCATCCCTCTCAGCCTCTATCCCTCTCTTTATCTATCTCTCATGATCTTTTTTCTATCTCTTTCTATCTCCCTTTTTTTTGCTCTCTCCCATGCTCTCTCTCCCTCCTTTGTTATATTATTTGTTATATTATTTCTTTCTCAACCTCCCTCTCCTCGCTCTTTCTCTATTCTCCTTCCCTCCCTTGCCTCTTCTCTCCTTTCTTCATTTTTCTCTCTTCTCCTTTTCTCCCCCCTCACTCTCTCTTTTTCTCTAACTCTCTCCATATCTTTAGCTCTCACTTTCCTATCCTTTTCTTTTCCACTCTTCTCACTTCATCTATCCCTCCACCCCTCCCTCTCTCTTTCTCTCTTTGCCTTCCTTCCCTCCTTCTCTCCTTTTCTCAACCTCACTCTATCTCTCTTCTCCCAAATGCTCTCTCTCATTCTCCCTCTCTCTCTCACTATGTGTCTTGCTCTATACCCCCTTCACCCTCTGTCTCTAAATCTCTCTCTACCTTCCTCCCTTGATTTCTCTATCTATCACTCCCTTTTTTCTCTCATTTTATCTCTTCATCTCTGTTAGGTACTCTTTCTCCCTCTAATAATTATGTACCTCATAATCATGTCAATCTCCTCTATCCCCCTCTCTTTTGTTGTCCCTTTATCTCTTTCTTGCTCTCTGTTTCTATTTCCCTATTTCCCTCACGTTCTCTATTGACCTATCTCTCTTCTCACTTCCTCTTTTTCTCTTGCTCTCCATCATATTTTCTCTCTCTATCACCCTCTCTCCCTCTCTCTTTCCTCTCTCTACCTCTCTTAAGCCCTTTCTCTCCCTTCCTTCTCCCTCTTCCTCGTTTTCTACCCTCCATCTATCTTTCACTCTATCTTCTCTCTCAATCTCTCACACTCTCATTTATTCTTTCTATTTTTTCTCACTTTTCCATTTTTATTCTCTCTCCTTAGCCTCTTACTTTCTCACTCTTTATCCTTCATTCCCATCCTTATTCTTTGTACCCCTCTCTCTAGCCCTCCCTCCCTCTCTCTCTCTCTCTCTCATATTTTCTCTCTCTCTTTGTCCCTTTATTCTACAACAATTCTTCTCTCTCTCTCTCTCTCACTCTTTTTTTTTCCACTTCATTCACTCTCTCACTCTCTCATTTAGCTTCATTTTTCTCTCTCACTCACATTCTCTCGTTCTCTATCCATCCGCCACACTACTCTTTCAACATCTTCGCTCCTAACTTTCTTTTACTCTCTCACTAATTCTCTCTTTCTTTATGATCTCTCTCCTCTCTCCCTCCTACTCAGTCCCCCTTCCTCTATTTCTCTCTCACACTCTTTTTACCTTACTCTCTTTCTCTCTCTCACTCCCTCTCTCTTTATCCCTCTCTCCTCCCTATCTTCTCTCTCTCTCTCCCTCCCTTTCTCACCCTCTCTCTAGTTTACTCTTATTCTCTCTCTCACTCTCTCTCTCTCATAATTTCTCTGCCCTCTCCTCCCTCTTTCTCTATTCTCCCTCCCTCCATCGCCTCTTCTCTCCTTTCTTCATTCTTTTCTCTTCTCCTTCATTCCCCTTTTTTTCTCTCTTCTCCCTCTCTTTTGTTGTCCTTTATCTCTTTCTTGCCCTCTATTTCTATTTCCTTCTTTCCCACACGTTCTCTATTGACCTATCTCTCTTCTAACTTCCTCTTTTCTCTTGCTCTCCATCATATTTTCTCTCTATCACCCTCTCTCTCCCCCTCTCCTTGCCTCTCTCTACCTCTCTCAAGCCCTTTATCTCCCATCCTTTCTCTCTCTTCCTCATTTTCTACCCTCTATCTATCTTCTACTCTATCTTCTCTCTCACTCTCTCACACTCTCGCTTATTTTTTCTATCTCTTTTCTCTTTTCCATTTCTCTTCTCTGTCCTTAGCCTCTTACTCTCTCACTCTTTATCCTTCCTTCCCATCCTTATTCT
>NW_018252216.1:12840-15379 GCF_001263595.1 Phalaenopsis equestris | reverse complement strand
TCTCTCTCCCTTTCTTTCTCTCTCTCTCTCTCTCTCTCTTATTTTCCACACTCTCTCTCTCATAATTTCTCTATACATCTTTCCCACTCTTTCTCTCTCTCTCCACCTCCATCCCTCTTGTTCACTAATTCTCTCACACTCTCTCTGAATCCTCACTCCCTCCCTCATGCTCTCTCTCCCCCCTCTCTGTTGCGCTCTCTCCCTCTCTTTTGCTCTCTCTACCTTCCCTCCCTCTCTCTTTTGCACTCACTCACTTTCCCTCTATCACGAACACTCCTTGCCTCCCTCCCTTCTTAATTCTTTCTCTATCTCTCTCTTGCACCCTCTGCCATTCTCTTTCCGTACCGCTCTTTCTTTCTCTTCCCTCTCTTTATTTCCTATCTATAATAGTGTTTTTTTATCTCTCCTTTTATTGCTTCCTATCTCTTCAAATTCACTTTCACTCTTACTCTTGCACTATCTCTCCCCTTTTCACTTTATTTTAAATTTCCCTATCTCTCACTCTCCCGTACTCTCTTTCATTACTCTCCCTTATTTCTCTCGCATCTTTCACTCTTTCAATCCATCAATCAAGCACTCTCCTCTTTCTCTCTCTCTTCACTTTTTCTCTCATCTCACCATCTCTCTACTCTCCCTTCCCACACTCTCCCTTCTCTCTCTCATTTTCTCTCCCCATCTCCAAATTCCTTTCTCTTTCTCTTCAATTCCACTCATTCTTACTCCCTCTCTCTCTTTTTCTCTATTCTCATTCTTGTTCTCCCTCCTAATGCTTTCTCTTCACTCTCCTCTCACTCTTTCTCGCTACCCCCCACTATATCTCGCTCATTTTTCCTCCACTTCTCTCTATCCCTCACACACACTCTCTCTCAATCTCTCTCTTTCTCCCTTCATCCTCTCCCTCCATATGTATTTCTCCATGTCACTCTATCTGTTAATCTCACTCATTCTCTTACTTTCCCTCCCTCTCTCTCTGTCGTTGACTCTATATTATTCCCTCTTCCCTCACTCTATCTTCTTTCTTTATTAAACTCCCTCTCTCACTCCCACTCTCTTTCTTCAACCTCTCTCACACCTCTTCTATTTCTCTCCTTCTCAATCTCTCCCTTTTTGTTCTCTCTCACTCTCTGCTTTATGCCACTTTCTTGCTCTCTTGCACTTTCTATCTCTTTTGCTATTTACTTACTCTCTATCTCCTGTTATTCCACACACACTTTCTCTATTGCGCTCCCCGTTCTATCTCATCTATTCCCTCTCTTAATATTTGTCTCTCTTTTCACATATTCCTTCTCTCAATCTCTATCTCACTCTATGTTCTATCCTTATTTCTCCCTATATTGCTCTCTTCTTTCTCTCAAGATATCCCCCTTTGTCATAATCACTCTCTTCTCTCATATATCTCAAATTATTTCTCACTTTCTCTCATATATCTTACCCTACATTTCCCTCCTTCCCCTTCCCTCACTCTCTCACTATATCTTTCACACATTTGTTGTCTTTCTCACCCTCTCTTGCTCTCTCTTTCCTCCTCTTCTTTGCCCTCTCTTTCCTCCTCTTCTTTTATTTCTCTCCTGCTCTCTCTACATCTCTTCAATTTCACTCTCACTCTCACTCCCTTCATCTTTCTTTCTAATTTTTCCTCACTCTCTTCTCTATCTTTTTTCGTCTCGGTCTCTCTCTCTGTTACTCACTCCCTTTATTTTTTCCTTTAATTTCATTCTTGATCATCCTCCCTCCACCTCCCTCTCCTTTTGTGGGAGAAACGAGAGAGAGAAAGAGGGAAAGTGCTAGAGAGGGAAGAGAGTGGGAGTGAGAGGGGGGTAAAGCTAGAGGGTGAGTGAGAACGCACGAGAGAAGAAGAGTTGAAGAGAAGCATAGAGGGATGGAGAGGAATGGTGAGAGAGGTAGAAAGAGAAGGTAGGGAGAGGGACTAATAGAGAGGTGGAGAGGGGGAGAGAGTGATAATAGAGAGATGGGAGGGAGATCAAGAGTGATAGAGAGAGGGAGGAGTGGAAGAGAATGACAAAACAATTAAGGGAGAGAGAAAGAAAGCTAGGAAGAGAGGGAGAAGCGAGCGAGGGAGAGAGAACAAGAGGAGTAAGAGTTTGTGATAAAGGAGAGGGTAAAAGTATGGTATTGTGAGTGAGAAAGGGAGAGATAATAAGAGCTAGAGAGAGTAAGAATAAGAAAGATATGAACAAAATAAAGAGTTAGACAGAGAGAGGAAAGATAGCGAGAGAAGACAGAGTAAGAGGGAGTGAGAGAGGGATGGTGAGGAAGAGCGAGGGAGAGAAAATGATGAAGGGAGAGAGAGTAAGAGAAATAAGGAAGGATATATAGAGAATGAGTGATAAAGAGAGGGAGAATGAAATTGAGAGAAGAGAGAACGACATAAGAGGGTGGGAAAGAGCAAGAGTAATGAAGAGAGTGATCATAAGAGTAAGGTAGGGAGAGAGAAAAAAGAGACGTATGGGAGGGAGAGAAGGATGGTAAGAGAGATGGAGAGAGAAGTAGAGAAAAAAAGAGAAAGAGACATATGGGA
>NW_018252216.1:6774-12810 GCF_001263595.1 Phalaenopsis equestris | reverse complement strand
GTAGGCAGGGAAAGCGGGTAGAAAGAGTGAGGTAGAGTGGGAAGGAGAGAGACAAAGGGAGAGAGAGAGAGAGGGACGAATGCGAAGAAATAAAAAAAGGGAAGAGTGAGAAGAGAATTAGAGATTGCGAGTAGGACAGAGAGTGAGTGAAGAAAAATAAGAGAGGGAGTGAAAGGGAGAGGAAGATAGATGGCGAGCAAGAGAGAGATAAAGGAGAGAGATTCCAATAGAGAGTGAGAGAAAGAACCTGAGAGAGGGAGTGACAGAGAGAGAAAGAGTGAGGAAGGAAAGGCGAGAGAGATTGATTGAGAGATAAAACTAGAGAGTGTGAGGGATATTAAGCATGAGAATGAGAGGGAGAGTAAGAGGGGGAGCGAGGGAGAAAGATGAAGAGAGAAGAGATGAGAGAGAAATAGAGAGCAACATATAGGAAGATAGAGGGAGAGTAAAAGAGAGAGAGATAGAGATAGAGGAGGTCTAACAGAGGTAGAGAGATAAATTTTGAGTGAGAATGAGAGTGACAAAGAGAGAGAGTGTGCAGTAGACAGGTGAAGCAATTAAGAGAGAGCACAAAGGATGTAGAGCAAGAAAAATAGTGAGAGAAAAATAATGAGAGAGGAAAGAGGGGGAGGGATGAAGAGTACAGAAAGAAAGAGGATAGGAGAGAGATGAAAGAAAGTAAGAGATAAAAAAAGAGGCAGATAGAGTAAGAGATGAGTAGAAATGAGAGAGAGAGAAAGAGAAGTTATAACATAAGAGAAAAAGAAGGAAAGAGGGTGGGAGAGTGATAGAGCGAGATCATAGAAGAGTGAAAGTGAGTTAAGAGAGGGTGAGAAAGTAAAAGAGAT
Source organism: Phalaenopsis equestris (assembly GCF_001263595.1). Classification (NCBI taxonomy): domain Eukaryota; kingdom Viridiplantae; phylum Streptophyta; class Magnoliopsida; order Asparagales; family Orchidaceae; genus Phalaenopsis; species Phalaenopsis equestris. The sequence goes on along the minus strand of NW_018252216.1, from coordinate 11,962 downwards.
GAAGAGAGAGATTGTGAGGGAGTGAAGAGAACAGAGATCGAGAGAAGAGAGAAATTGAGGAAGAGAGGAAGGAGAGAGAATGAAATGGAGAGGGAGTGAGTGTGTGAGAGAGAGATGAAGAGATAAATGAGAGCAGAGTGTAGAGAGAAAAAGAAGAATGAGAGAGAAAAAGAGTTGGTTAAGAGAGAGATAAAGATGAGAGAGAAGAGAGAGTAAAATAGAGTAAGCAAATGAGACAGAAAAAATGAAGAGAGAGGGAGAAAGATAGAGAGAATGAGAGAGGAAGATAGCAAGATAAAGCTTGTGAGAAAGAGAGAGAATAAGAAATGGAGAGAGAGCAAGGTAGAGAGAGGGAGAGGATAGGAGGAAGAGAGTGGAGGGTAGAGAGAGGACGGAAGAGAGAAAGTGTGACAGAGGATGATGCAAAGAGAGAGAGAGAGTTAAAGAAGTGCAAGAGAGTGAGAGCTAGATAGAAGAGAGAGCAAGAGCAAAAGATAAAGTAAGAGTGAGTGAAAGGGTAAGAGTGCAAGAGAGAGGTGGGGGAGAGGAGAAAGAAAGAGGAACAAAGAAAGTTGGTGAGATAGGAATAGAAAATAAGAGAGAGAATGAGATGAAAAGAGAGAGAGAGGGAGAGCGAAGATAGAGTAGCGAATAGAGTAGCGAACAAGAGAGAGAGAGAGGGAGTAAGAGAGACTAAGGGATGAAAAAGAGATAGAGCAAGAGAGGAAGAGAGAGAGAGGAAGTGCAAGAATAAAGAGAAATAAATCAAAAGAGGATTGGAGAGAGATGGGGAGGGTGGAGAGAGGAAAAATGAAGTCAGGAAGGGAGGAAGGGAGGGAGATATAGAAATTGAGAGATAGTGGTCAGTGAGAGTGAGGGAGAGAGAAAGCAGAGGGAGGGTAGGAGAAAAAGGGACAGAGATAAATAATATAAAGAAAAAAGAGTAGCAAGGTCAGAGAGAGAAATAATAGAGTGGAAGAGAGTGAGTGAGTGAGCATAGAAGCTAGTGAGTGTGATAGAGGGAGAGTAAATATAGCTATAAAAATAGGAGAAGTGAAAGAGAGAGAGGGAGATAAGTGAGAATGAGGGATGAAGGGTGGCAAGGAGGGAGAGAGAGAAACCATGAGGAAGATAGAGCAAGAGAAATAGGAGGACGGGGTTAGAGAGAGAGTTAGAGAGCGAGATGAGGAGATAGAGAGAGTGGGAGTGAGAGATATTAAAAAAAGATGGAGCGAGAAAAGAAAAATGATACATAAAAGAGAAGAGAGTGGAGAGAAATAAGAGATATATAAGGAGAGAGGAAAAGTGGGTGAGAGCACACCTGAGAGAGAGAGAGAGAGGAAAAATGAGAATAAGTGAGAGAGTGTGTGGGTGAGAGCAAGCTAAATAGAAAGGGAAGGGGGAGGAAAAGAGAGAATGAGAGAGAAAAAGAGAGTGGAGTAGAGAGAGAAACTAGAGAGGTAATTAGGGAGGGATAGAGAAACAAATAAGGAGGTTAAGAGAAAGAAAGTAAGTGAGAAATGAGAGAGGGAGAGACTAATGATAATGATAAAAGAGAGAGGAAGCTGAAGATTGAAAAAGGGCCAGAGAGAAAGAACGAAGGAAAGATGGGGATAAAGTGAGTAAAAGTGAGAGAGCAATATTTAGAGAGAGAGAGTGGGAGGGAGCGAGAGAGAGAGAAGAGAATGTGAGAGGAGAGAGAGTTGAGAGAGGGAGAGAGAGAGGGAGGTAGATATATAGAGACAGGAGAGAGATAAGAGAGTAGGGAAGGAGTGAGTATAAAGAGTGGGAGAGAGAGGGGAAGATAGAGAAGAGACTGAATAGAAAGTGAGGGATGAGAGGCAGGACAGTGAGCGAGTGAGTGAAAAGGGAAAGGAGGGAGGGAAGGAGAGGGCACAAGGGAGTGAAAGAAAGTTGAAGGGAATGAGAAAAGAGCATGAGAGAGTGATAGCTAGAAAAAGAGAAAAGGAGAGAGAGAGTAGATAGAGATGGAGTGAGAGAGAGAAGGAGAGTGTGAGAGAATTAGAGCGATGTGAAAGAGAACGAGCATGAGATAGAGGTGAAAAAAGATGGAGGGAGGGAGTGTGAGATAGAGATAGGGAGTGAGATAAGGAGGGAGAGAGGGGGAAGAGAGAAAGATAAAGAGAGAAAGAACTCACTCTCACATTTATCTCTCTCAATCTCTCATTATCACTCTCTCTGCCTCCCTCTATCGCTTTTTCTCTCACCCTTCTCTTTCTCTTATTCTCTTTTTCTCTCTTTCTCTTATTCTCGTAATATATATCCCTCTCTCCCAGTCTAACTTTCTCATGCTATCTTATTCTTGAAATATCTCAAACACTCTCTCTTCCACATACATTCTTGTATTTTTAACCTCTCTTTCTCTTCTCTCTCTCTCTCTTTACTGTCTTTTCTATGCTTCTCTCTCTTCTACTTCATGCCTCTCACTCTTTCTCTCCCTCTATCCCGCACTCCCTCTCTCTACCACTCTCTCTTACTTCCATGACCTCCTCATTCTCTCTCTATCTTCTCATTCACTCCCACTCCCCACCTCCCTCTCTCTCCCTACGTCCCTTTGAATCTCCTTCCTCTCTCTCTCACACTCACTCTACTGTTTTCCCCTTCTCTTATCTTTCACTCATCTCTATTGCCTTAGCTTCCCACAAACTATCTTCTCTCCATTCCTGCTCGCTCTTGCTCTCTCTTTAATCCCTCACATTCCTTCCCCCAATCTCTCTTTCTCACAAACTCAATCCTCTCATTATTTCATCACTCCTTATTTCTACCTCACTGTTCCTCTCTATCTTTCCCCTTCTCTCTCGCTCTTTCTAATTCTCTCACTTCCATTTTCACTTAGTCTCTCTCCACTTCTCTCTCTCACTCTCTCTCTCTCTCTCCTACCCTCCTTTTCTCTCTTTCTAACTTCATCACTGTATCCTTTTTTTCCTCTGCTCCCTCCCTTATTTCTCACTCTATCTTTATCTTTTTCACACTCTCTCTCCATCCCCCTTTCCCTCCTTCCCTCTCTCCTTATCTCTTATCTCTATTCTCTCTTTTTTATCTATCTCACTTTCTTTCTCTCTCTTTCTCTCACTTTGTCAATTTTTCTACCTCTTTCTCTGCCTCCCCCTCTCTCTCACTCTCCCTCTTTCTCTCTCTCTCATGCTCCTTTTTCTCACTGTCTTCCTCACCCTCTTGCTCTTTCTCTTTCTCTCCCTCATTATTTGAATCTATTCGTTTGCTTCCCTTTATTCTCTCTCCTACCTTTTCCCTCTCGTTTGTTCCTATCCATCACTCTCTTTCTCTCTCTCTATCTCACTTTATCTTCTTTCTCTCTCTCACTCTCTCTCCTTTGCTCTCTTTCTCTCTCACTCTCTATCTCTTAATATATCTCACTTATTCCAACCCTCAAAAACTACCTCTCCATGTCTCTTTTTCTCTCCTTCTCTATCTCCCTTCCTCTCTCCATTTTCCTCATTATTCTCCCCTCTACTCTCTCTATGTTCTCTCTCTTTCTTCTCTCACACCATTCATTTTCTCTCCCATTGTCTCTTTCACTCCACCTCTCCTGCTCTTGGCACTCTTCTCTTTCTCTCACTCTCATTCTCTCCCTCTCTTTCTCAATCTCTCACTTTTTTCCCCTTATCACTCTCTTGCTCTCCCTATATCCCTCTCTCTCAGTCCTGTCTCTCTATCTCTCCCTACCACCCCCACTCTCTTTATCCCTCTCCCTCTTCCTCTTCCTCTCATCCTCTTCCTAGCTCTCTCTCTCTTACCTTATTGTTATATCTCTCCCTCTCTCTTATCCTTTCTTTCTTTCAACTTCACTTTTACTCCATTTCTTGCTCTCTCTCTCTCTCACTTACTCTCCCTCACTCTTTGCTCTCACTCATCTCTCCGACCCCTCTCTCGCACTCTATATCTATCTCTTTGGCTTACTAGCCACTTTGTACCTCTTCCCCCTCACTCACACACACACTCTCTCTCCCTTCATCTTTTATCTCTCTCTCTCTCTCCCCCTCTCTCACACACATACTTTATCTCCCTCCCTTAATCTATCTTGCTCACTCTCTCTGTCCCCACACTCTCTTTCTCTCTCTGATGCTCCCTCTCTTTCCTCCCCCTACCACTATCTAAATTTCTATCCTTTTTTCTTCCTCACTCAATCTCACTAGCTTCTTCTCTCCACCTCCCTCTCTCTGTCTCTCTCACTCACTTGGGCACTGTATCTTTCTCACTCTTCTCCTTCTCTCTTATAATCTCTCTCTTATTCTTCTCTCTACTAGTCCTCTTTCTAACGCTTGCTCTTACACTCTCAACTCTCTTCTCCTCCCACCCTCCTCAACTCCTTTTGTGTCTCACTCACCTCCCCTCCCTCTCTATTTACCTCTGTCACTTGCTCTTTCTCTATCTTATTCTCCCTCTCTTTTATTATCTCTCTTACTATATCTACTTTCTCTCTCAGTCCGTTTTCTCACTCTTCTCCTTCTCTCTTATAATCTCTCTCTTTCTCTTCTCTCTACTAGTCCTCTTTCTAACGCTTGCTCTTACACTCTCAACTCTCTTCTCCTCCCACCCTCCCCAACTCCTTTTGTGTCTCACTCACCTCCCCTCCCTCTCTATTTACCTCTGTCACTTGCTCTTTCTCTATCTTATTCTCCCTCTCTTTTATTATCTCTCTTACTATATCTACTTTCTCTCTCAGTCCGTATCACTCTCTCACTCTCTCATTTTCTCTCTCCCTCTCTCTCTCTCGGTTGCTCTCTCTCAATTTCTATCCAACCCTCAAAAACTCCTTTCTTATATTTTTTTTCTATCTCTACTCATTTTATTGCCCTCCTTCCCTTTCTCTCTTACACTCTCTGTCCCACTTTTGCTCTCTTTCTCTCCCTCATTAATCATCTCACTCACTCCCACAGTCTCTCTCTTTTCACACATTCCCTCTCTCAATCTTTGTCCCACTCTATGTTCTATCCCTTCTCTCTTCTCTCCCTCACTCTCCTCATATATTTCTCTCACTTTCTCTCTCCCTCTCTTCTCTCTATCTTGCACTTCCTTCCTTTCTCATTCTCTCTCTCTCGTTTCTCACTCATTCTCTTCTCCTCCCTCCCTCTTGTTCTATCTTCCATTACACTCTCTTCTATTTTTATTTCTTTCTCTCCCTCTATTGCTAGTCTCTATTGAATTT
>NW_018252216.1:0-987 GCF_001263595.1 Phalaenopsis equestris | reverse complement strand
AGAGGGAAAGAGAAGATTGAGAGAGAAATGATGAGGCAGAAGAGAAATTAAAATAGAGTAAGTAAGTGAGACAGACAAAATAAAGAATAGAGAATGAGAAAGATAAGAGAGGGAGAGAGGATGACACAGAGAGGGAGAGAGAAAGAAGATATATATTTAGATATATATATACATATATAAAAGAAGATATAAGGAGAGAAATATATACAATGGAAGGGGAATTTAGGGAGAGTGGGTGAAAGAGGTAGGGAATGGGAGAGAGAGGAATGAATAGCAAACGAATGAACGCATGGAAGAGGAAGTGAGAGGATGATGGAGGGAACGAGCAATAGTGAGGGAGGAGGGGAGTGATCAAGAGAGTGAGGAAGAGAGCATGAAAGGAGAAGAGAGAGAGAGAATAGTGATAGAGAAGAGAGAAAATATGGATGGTGAAAGTTAATAAGGTTGGAACAGAGAGGGATGAATAAGAAAATAGTAGAGATGAGGATGAATAAGAAGAAAATCAAGGAGAGAGGGAGCTTGGGAGGGGGAAAGAGAAAAAAGTGAGGGAAGGCGAGAGAGTGAAGAGAGAAAGTGTGTTGAGAGAGAAAAGAATAATAGAGGGAATAATGAGAGAGAGTGAAAAAGCAAGAGAGAAAGAGATATTTAATTGATGATATGGAGGGAGTGAGGCTACTAGAGGGAGGTCGAGATTGGTAGTGAGAGATTGAGGGAGAAAAATTTAGAGAAATAAGGGACAAATTAGGAGAGAGAGTGAGAAGTGTTGAGAGAGAATGAGATAAGAATGGTGAGAGAGACCAAAGAAAGAGAGGGACGGTCACAGAGAGTGAGGGAGAGGGCAAGAGAGAAAGAAAGAAAGGAAGGGTAGAAGAGGGAGAAAAATAGGCTAAGAGTGAGAGAGAGAGAAGAGAGAAGAGCGTGAGAGAGGAGAGTGCGGGCAAGAAAGAGAGCGAGAGAGACATAGAAGTGCAAGAGATAGAGAGTGAT
>NW_018252215.1:0-2351 GCF_001263595.1 Phalaenopsis equestris | reverse complement strand
AGAGAGCGAGAGAAAGAACCTCCCTCTCTACTCTCCCTCATTCTTCTCACACTATCTCTACTTTTGCTTCGCTTTCTTACTCTCACTCTGTCTCCCTCTCCCTCCCTCTCTACTCAATCTCTCTTAAGTTCCCTCCCCCCTTTTTCTATCTCTTACTTACCCTCAATCTCTTTTTTGGTTCTCTGCTCTATCTCTTTATCTTTTCCCTATCTCTCTCTTGCTTTCTCTCACAACCTCTTACTCTCTTCTTCACTCTCTCTTTTGCATTTCTCTCTAGCTCTTTTTTCTCTCACAACATCTCTCCTTCTTGCTTTCTGTCCCTCTCCCTTTTACTTTATTTCTCATTCTCTCTCTTTCTTTATCTTTCTCTCCCAATCCCTCACTATTGCTCTTCCTCTTCTTATTTTTACATTTATTTCTCTCTCTCAGTTTCTCTCCTTCATGTTCTATCTCATTTGTTCATTTTCACTTACCTTCCCTCTCCCCTCCCTTTCTCTCTCTTTCTCTTCTCTCCTTCTCTTTCTTATACTTTTCTCTCTCCCTCTATTGCTCTCGCTTTCCTAACACTCTCTCACTCTCAATAGAAGTGTGAGAAAGTTGAAGGTATATGGCCTCTCTTTCTCTCCCTCTCTGTTCCGCCTTTCTTATTTGCTCTCACTTTCTCTTTCTTATTCAATCTCTCCATTACTTTATTTACCTCTCTATCTATCCCCTCTCTCTTACTTTCTCTCTGACCTCACTCTCCACCTCTCTCCCACTCTTTATTCTCGTTGTCTCTCTTCTCTTTCTGTCACTCTTCTCTTTATCACTCTATCTTTCTCCCTTTATCTATCTCCCACTCTCTCTGTTGCTCTTACTTTCCAACCTCTCTTCACTCTCTCTATCTAAACATGTCTTTTTCTAGGTCACATTCCCTCCCTTTTTTACTTTTTTTCTCTCCCTATCTTCATTCTCTCAATCCAACGAGACATAGCTTGTGTGTGGAGTGAGGGATTGGAAGATATCTCCCTCTCTCTTTCTCAAACTATCAACACATCTGCCATCTCCTATCCCTTCTCTCTCATATGCTCTTGCTGCCTCTCCCACCTTCCCTCACTCATTTCCTCTTTCTCCCCCTATCTTGGTCCATTATTTTCTTTTGCTCCCTTTAACTTTTAGATAAAGAGAGAGAAAGAAGTAAGAAAAAAAGTGGGGAGGTTGAAAAGGATAGAGATACACTGAGAGTGTGAGAGAGAGAGAATGAGAGAGTGAGAGAGTTTTGAAGGTAGGCTAAAAGTGAGTGAATGATGGGGAAGATAGAAAATGAGAGGGAGTTACATGGAGGGAGGAGAAATGAGGGGAGAAGAGGATGAGAGAGAGATAATCAAAAAGAGGGAAAGAAAGACAATGAGGAGACATAGCTATTACTCTATTTACCACTCTATCTATCCCCTCTCTCTTACTGTCTCTCTTACCTCACTCTCCACCTCTCTCTCGCTCTTTATTTTCATTCTCTCTTTTCTTTCTTTCACTCTTCTCTTTATCACTCTCTCTTTCTCCTTTTATCTATCTCCCACTCTCTCTGTTGCACTTGCTTGCCCACCTCTCTTCAATCTCTCATCTCAACATGTCTCTTTCTTGGTCACATTCTACAGCCCTACCTTATTAACTTTTTTCTCTCTCCCTATCTTCATTCTCTCAATCCAACGAGACATAGCTTGTGTGTGGAGTGAGGGATTGGAAGATATCTCCCTCTCTCTTTCTCAAACTATCAACACATCTGCCATCTCCTATCTCTTCTCTCTCTCTCTTGCTGCCTCGCCCACCTTCCCTCACTCATTTCCTCTTTCTCCCCTATCTTGGTCCATTATTTTCTTTTGCTCCCTTTAACTTTTAGATAAAGAGAGAGAAAGAAGTAAGAAAAAAAGTGGGGAGGTTGAAAAGGATAGAGATACACTGAGAGTGTGAGAGAGAGAGAATGAGAGAGTGAGAGAGTTTTGAAGGTAGGCTAAAAGTGAGTGAATGATGGGGAAGATAGAAAATGAGAGGGAGTTACATGGAGGGAGGAGAAATGAGGGGAGAAGAGGATGAGAGAGAGATAATCAAAAAGAGGGAAAGAAAGACAATGAGGAGACATAGCTATTACTCTATTTACCACTCTATCTATCCCCTCTCTCTTACTGTCTCTCTTACCTCACTCTCCACCTCTCTCTCGCTCTTTATTTTCATTCTCTCTTTTCTTTCTTTCACTCTTCTCTTTATCACTCTCTCTTTCTCCTTTTATCTATCTCCCACTCTCTCTGTTGCACTTGCTTGCCCACCTCTCTTCAATCTCTCATCTCAACATGTCTCTTTCTTGGTCACATTCTACA
>NW_018252214.1:16448-17568 GCF_001263595.1 Phalaenopsis equestris | reverse complement strand
CAATAGATCTTAACTTTTATATAATACTAAAATTATTTGAGGAAAAGTAATAGTTATAATTGGGGGTGTTTGGGGGATTTTGACCAAAGGCAAATATGTTGAGATTTCGATACCTATTTTACATTATTTTTTATGATATTGCACTTTAAAGAAAGGTATTTTTGATGTTTTATTGCAGGAATGATGAATTATGATCAATGGAGCAAAAAGATGCAAAAAGGAGCAAATTTGGAGCGAAAAGGACCAAAATGAGAAGAATTGAACTAGAGCGCCGACGGCGAGCCCAACGGCGCTGACGTCAAACTTTTCCCGAGACTTCATAATTAATTCACTTAGAATGCCCGCCGACGGCGCCCTCGAGGTCGTCGATGGTGAGCTCGGCGGATATGCTCAACTAGGCATTGGATGAGGACGACAACTCTTGGGAACTCATCCACATCTTTAAAGAGAAGACTTTGGCCGAAAATGGAGGAGAGGAAACTTAAAATTGAAGTGTGAAAAAAGTGTAGAGAGTCTAAATTGTGAGGAATTCTTCGAAAGATTGTAAGAGTGGAGGGAATGTGAGAGATTTCTTCCTCCTTGCCGCTTCAAAGATGAATTTTGTGTGTTGTAAAGAAAGGAAGAGATTTAGAGGAACTTCAAGGAGTTTTCTTGGAGAGAAATTAGAGATAAGTTTATTTATAGTTTGCAATTTGTATGACTTTGATTTTATATATGAATTTCGAGTTTTGTTGTGTTTTCCCCTTGAGATTTGAGTAGTTTTCTCTATCTTTCTCCTTATCTTAAGATTTGTGAAATGGTGATTTGAATTGGTTGAGCCATGAAAATGTTAAAGAAATTATGATGATCTCTTTACTTCGATCTTAATTTACTTTCAATCTAGCCAATTGATTTGTTAAAATATGTTGAGTTTTACAACTAAAGTGAAGATTACATCTAAGATTCAGGAAGGTCAAAGCCCTTGGAAGTTGGGTGCAAATAAATAGGGAAATAAAATTATCAAGCGCATAATTGGAGATTTTAGAGTGACAGACTAAAATCCCCAATTTGTTCCTATCGTTTGGGTGTTGAAGTGTAGATGTTAGCCCTCAGGTGAGGGGAACATGGGAGCTCTGAAGTG
>NW_018252214.1:9630-16225 GCF_001263595.1 Phalaenopsis equestris | reverse complement strand
TTTGTAATATCTTAGTTTGTAGTTCTAATATTACTCCCTGTGGGATCGATATATAGGACTCCATTAGAGCCCTATATTACTTGAGCGATACACATACTTGCGTTGATAAGTGTGACTTTACAATTATTGAATATTTTATACATACATCTTTATCGAATCTATAATTGTTATTAAGTTTTGGTGCAATTGCTGAGGAATTAAATCTTTTAGCAGCAGTATTCAATACTTATATTTTTTAGCATATATAAAGTCATTTTCATGGAGCCACCTCCACCAATGGAAGAAGCCCATGCTCAAGAAGATATTAGAGGATCAAATAAAGCACACTAAAATGTGCTAGCTCATCTGATGAATTTGCCAGTTAAACTAAGCATTTACTATGCTCACATCTTATCAAAGGAGATGAGAGAAGCTTTGGTCAAGGCTCTACTTGATCCAAAAATTTCTTATCTTATTTAGCTAACACATCCTCAGATGAAGATTGTTCATTAAAGAGATAGCTTGGGGTAACCTTCATCGATGAAGTTTTGTTGCTTGGTATTGTTGATCACAACCACCCTCTCTACATTTCAATCAATATCGATAAATTAGTGCTTTCTAGAGTCTTGGTGGATCCAGGAATGTCGCTCCACATAATGAGTCTACGAGCGTTAGCTTATTTCAACATTGATGCTTAGGAGGTTACCATCCATAAAATTATGCTGAAATGATTCAATTAGATATGAGAAAGAGGACTTTGGTTGATAACGCTATTAATGAATATTGGTCATTTAGTAATGACCACAAAAATACATATCATTGACCTGAAAAAATTGTTTAATGCTATACTTGGTAGACCTTGGAACAACATGGTTCTGCCTTCTTTACACCAATCCATTAAATATTGTAAAGAAGGACATGAGCATTCTTTAAAAATAGATTTGCAAGCATTCTTGATACATGAACTAGGCATCCATGAAGACACAGCCTACAATGCTCCTTCAAAGTATATTATCTTTTCTAGAGTCATCATGCTAAACAAGAATGAAGACTCTAAAGGTTCACAAGAGTGGGACCATTAATCTCCAATTGAACAACCTCCCACCACTCCTTTACAACAAGATGGTTTAATTTCTTTTGGCACATGCATCTGAAATTAAGGCCAGGGATGTGACATGATCCACAATTATGTGAATTTTAAATCTCCAAAATATTATAAAAAACTTGTCTAAATTTATATTTAGTAGCTAGTGTGAATAAATGAAATGATACAAAATGAAAATAATAAAACTTCACACTAGAGGTACTATGCAAGTGTAAGTATCATTTCAAGAAATATAGGACTTTCTTTTAAAGCCCAACATTGATCCCACATAAAAAGTTGAATTCTTTAATTTAGACATGCAAAATTCTATCTAAATTATAGATAAAATAAAAGTAGGGCAATGTTGATAAGATTACAAAGGTTAAGATTAAATTAAAGCATAAAAAACAACTAAGATTAACTATTAAAGAAAGTAAATTTAATGAGTTTGAATATAATTGAAAGATCTTTCTCTTTGCAAGGAGATATTAATCTTTGTAGGATTTGAATGACCAAAAAAAGATGATGTAATGTGACAAAAAGGAGCATTCCTATTCTTTACCCCGTCCCGGTGCTAGCAAAGAACATTGCCTAATTTAGAAATTTTCACCAGCTTGTGTAGTAGTGCTGAATAGATCCTGGCCTCCCACCTCTAGATTACCTACAGTGCCCTCTTTATAGGACCTACTATGGAGCATTACGATTGAAAATATAAACTAAATTGATAAAAAGGATCTATTCTGTCACCCTAGAAACATCAATTGAATGCTTATTAAAACTTGTCTTTTTTATCTAATTGCACTCCCCTGTAGGTGATTACAACGGCTCTACCCAGAATGAAGTGTGACACTCACGAGTTGGCTGAAATCATAGCCCTCCGGGGTCTTTTTCCTTCTCAACAGATTTTAACCTCACATGTGGCCAATTTGTAAATTCAATGAAGAAATAATGAAAATGAAATCACAATTTTTTGAAGTAAAAAGAAATCTTTAAATCATTCTCGCCCCATAAAATTAATTCCCAAATGCAAGAAGAAAGAAAGGGAACTAATCACAATTAATGGATATTAAACAAAAACATATAATTTATATTGAAATCCAAGTCTTAGATACAAAAAATCTTAAATTCAAATACAAAGTACCTTATGTCTTCTCATCAACACATATTTTGGAGTCTCCTAAAATCCAAGGCTTAGAAACAAAAAAAACTTAAACACAAACACAAAGTACCTTATGTCTTCACATCAACACAAATTTTGGAGTCTCCTTAAAGATTTTTCCAAACTCAAACACAAAACACACTTATGATCACACTTAAACACAAAAGTAGAACTTTTTAAAGCCTTCAAATGCTGTCAAAAAGTCCTTTCTTTCATCCCATTTGCATCCCTATTAATAGATCTCTGAAAATAATCAAGGGTTGCTCCAAACACCCCTTTAAAATTTGGTCAAATTCATTTAATCTTCTAGAAGGGTAGTTACAGGCGCTATACCACCAGTTACCCCTGTTTGTGGCGATATAGCGTCAGGGAGCGACACTGTCGCCATAAAAAATGCACCATTTTTTCTCATTTTTCCTCATTTTCTCTAAATGTTCATTCCATGTATTTGAAACCAAACAACATACAAAATACCTTTTATTAAATTGAAATATCACTAAAAATATGCATAAAACGATCATAAAATAGACACTAAAAAAGGTAACTTTAAGGTGGATCAATCCCGCAAACTTAAAACATTACTTGTACTCAAGTAACACCTTTATTCTATGTAAAATTTATAATCTTTGGAAGTGAGTTTAACTTAGAGATTTCTATATTTTTTTGTTTTTTAAATGTGATGGTGAAACTTTAGAAAAAAAAATTAATAACTGAGGATAAAACTAAAATGTAAGAATATTAAGTAGTCAAGCCTAAGAGTTCAGATTTTCTTATTATTTTAAGAATAACTGCAATTTTATCATATTTTTAATGCTTAAAAGTATTATAGTAAAAAGAAATTCATCAGGACTTCGTTAGTAAGGATGCTAATGCTTTAAGCATTAATTCAGAAAGGTAATTAAGTTCCTTTTTTTTTAAGATGATTCAAGTGGAGCCAAATTTTGATTAGGCATCTACTCAAGCTTCTCCTCACATAATTTTCATTTTTGCTCTTTATTTCTTCTTATTTTGATTTTTCATTTCTTTTTCCTTTAGATCTTTTTCAATCCTTTCTTTTTCATTTCTTGTCATGTGAGGATTAATATATCTATATAGCCTTTAATGATTTCAAACTCCATCTTTTTCATAAGGTTAAAAACTTTGCAAATTTTCTTATTTTAACAAATTGTATTAACTTCAAAAAGATCTTTCATAAAGTCGCAATTTCTTCTTTTTAGATTAAAAAATCTCACATACTTAATATTTCCAAATATATAATTTTCCTTACTTTAAATAGTAAAAACATAATCTTATATTGTCATATTAAATATCTTAACTCTAGAAGTAATCTTTATTATTAAAAAAATTTACTTAATTTTGTTATAACATTTATAAAATTTAAATTATAGTTATCTAACCTAACATATCACATGTTATGTTAAGTTAAATTTTTTAAAATATAGTTCTGTGAGGACAAATAAAGTTTAGTTCTCAAAAGATATTTTTTCCTTCTGCCCAAACTTAAATTTTTAATTAATTTTAAATGTGATAGTTTAGAAAGAAAGAAAAATCATAAATTCTAAAATACAAAAATAGTACAGGTACAAGTAATAATGACAAGTGAGATTAACATGTCTAATGAAAGAAAAGACTTTCTAGCATTTAATCTGAAGCAAAAGGTAAATAGTACAAACAATATTACAATATAGTGCAATAATCATAAATTTAATTGTTCAATATAAATGCAAACCTAAAAATTAAACATAGAAAATCTAACTAGCAAATAACAAACAACTAAACAAAGGAAATCTAAACCTAAAAGCATAATACATAAAATTTAACAAATAAAACTACTCATCATCCTTAACTTCATCATCATCTTCCTCATCATTTTCATCACCAAAATCTAATTCCTCCTCCCTATCATCAGGATTATAAGGTGTAAATCTGGGGCAAGTATGAAACACTACAATATGGTCACCCCTTAAGAATTTCTCCATCTCCTCATGATAAGCAATATCAAAAATCAACTCTCCTCTTTGTATACTCATCATTATAATAGAGATGGGCTTCTAAGATTTTATGTGGATTCTATAATGTTAATATATCTCCTTGTTGGATAAATAGTTGCTCTATTACAATATCAAGTTAAGTAGTACCAGAAGTAGAAGGTCTAGAAGGTGAAACTGAAGTTGAAGTGGAAGGAATATCAGAGCGTCTACTTCGAGATCTTACTCCAGTATGCTTTCTATACAACTCCAACTTTGTTTTCTCATTAGGTTTATGAGATGGTAAAAATTCTTCCCAAGTCATAAATTTCACTCTTGATTCAACACACATGGTAGTAATAAGTGCAGGATCACTGACCCAACCCACACTTACCCATACTCTTAATCTCTTTAATAATGCCAGAAATTATATCTCCATGTATATCTAGCAGCTAGTGTGAACACTTACAATGATTTATGAATTTTATAATATATTTTTACACTAGGTGTACTACGCAAGTAAATGTATCATGTCAAGTATTATAGGATTTTCTTTAAAATCCTATTTATCAATCCCACAAGGAATGTGATAACTCTTAAAATCAACTTACAAAAATTCTAATTAAATTTTAAATTAAAAGATAAGAGATTGAAAATTATATGCTTACTAAAAATTACTACTAAAAGAGCTTAAAAAGAAAGTAACAACAAAATATAACATTTTAACAAGACACAACAACTAGTTTGGATCTTATGGAAAACCTATGCACTTGCAAAGAGATTTTAATCTATGTAGGATTCAAATGATTTAAGGCAAAATTGAGGAATTGTGACAAATAGAAGCATACCTTATTCTTTACCCCCACTCGGTGCTTTCATAAACATTAGCTACCTTAAGGCCAATTCCTTAACATATTGACTCTACATCAGTGATATCTACCTCTCACCTCTAGATGCCCCTAGCCTATGCTATTTTAATGACTGAATCCCAGTGACAAGCTACTAGACCTTAACCCAAATTGATAAGAATCTAGTCTGTAACTCTAGATCTAACCAATTCTACACCCATCAAAACTTATCTCCCTATTTATTTGCACTCCCTCTTAGGTGATCACACTGGATCAACCTAAAATGAAGTGTGGTATCGACTAGTTGGGTGAAATCTTTGCCCTCCAAGGTCATTATGTTTCTCAATGGATTTTAATCTCATAAGTGGCCAGTTTGCAAAGTAAATGAAGATTTGGTGAAAATTCCATCACAATTTTTAAAACTGAAAATGAAATCTTTAAATCATTATCATCCCGCAAGATTAAGTCTCATATGAAAGAAAAGAGAAAGGGGACTACTCAGAGTTCATTCTCATAAGTGGCCATTATATTTTCATTAAATCCAAGTCTTACAACAGAAACTCAAATATAAAAACAAAGTACCTAAAACACACTTCTGCCCAAGAAAACTTCTGGAGTTTTTTCTAAGCAATCTATAAACTTTTTCACACTAAAACACACTCACACTTACCCTTGAACACAAAATATAAAAACCCTAATTCACTATTGCCTTCTAATTGAAGTTTTGATGCTCCAAAAGGTCCGTAAATTCGGCCAACTCTTTCTCATTAATTATAAAGTAGAAAAAAACCAAGGTTTGCTTGAAACACCCCTAATAAATTTAGTCAAATTTGATGTATCTTCTAGAAATGTAGTTAATGGTGCTATAGCACCAGTCTAGAGCGCTATAGTGCTCTTCTCACCCATATGTGGTGCTATGGCGCCAATGGGTATAGCGCCACAAAAAAGATCACCATTTTTGCTCTAATTTTTCCTTATTTTCTCTAAATGTCCATTCCATGTACTTGGAACCAAAAACATGTAAAATAATTTCCGTTAAAGTGCAATATTATCAAAAATATACATAAAAAACTTATAAAACATGCACTAAAAATAGTTATTTTGATGTGGATCAATTCCCTCAAACTTAAACGTTACTTGTCCTTAAGTAACTCTTTATACTATATATAAAATTTATAACATGCGATAGCAAATTTAGCTTAAAGAATTCTTAAATTTCTGCTTTATAAAATGCTACTGTGAAGCTTCGTAAAAAAAATTTATAAACTCAGGTTAAAAACTAAATTACAAGAACATTTAGCAGTCAAGCTTAAAAGTTTTGTGCTTCTATTTATTTCAAAAATAATTGAATTTAGTCGTACTTAAGGTACTTAGAAGAAATACCTTGAGAGGTCATATATAAATGATGGCGGCTGTGTTGGAGCTTGCTCTGCTAGGGTTTCCATGGAATGGCTGAGATTTGTGGTGGCTCTCTGCCCTTCATTGCTTTGTTTTCTCCCTTCTCCCTTTTTTTCTTTCCATCCTTTCTAAGAGGTTTCTTCTGTTGTTTTGCTTTTAC
>NW_018252214.1:0-9468 GCF_001263595.1 Phalaenopsis equestris | reverse complement strand
CGGTCGACTACTTTTTCCAAAAATTTCACTGTTACATTGAATTTTGTATGATGGCAAACCAGAATACTTTGGATTTACCCACAAATATTCAATGGTCTAAGGCAACTTTTGTTGATATTGTCGCGAAAGGTTTTGATACTTCCATGATGTTGTTGACCCCATTATCAAGCCTTTATGCATGAAAGGTGGAATATGGATATATTTTATTCCAGGGAGGATATTCAGGGTTTGACAGAGGTTTGTAAGTTCACTCTCATAAGGAAATTTGAATTGGGACACCCTAAAATGGAAGCCATTCAAAAGTTCTTTGACAGCATCAAGCTCAAGGGTGCTTGGAGGGTGGGCCTTCTTGATGGAAGGCATATCTTAATTACTTTATCCAAGAAGGAAGATTATGCAAGAATTTTTTCCATGCAAGTTTTACAGATTGAAGGGATCACCATGAAGATCCTAAAGTGGTCCATTGATTTTGACCCTGTCAAGGAACTTCTTATAGTACCTATTTAGTTTAAGCTTCCAAGGCTTAAGCTGCATTTTTTCAACCATAAAGTCCTTCTCAACATTAGACAAGCTTTGGGCAAACCTCTTAAATTGGAGGTCTCCAACATAGAATTTATCTAGACCTTCTGTTGCTAGAATTCTAGTGGAGAGGGACATTACCCTACCTGAAGTAGATGAAATATGGTTGGGAACTGAACATAATGGCCATTGGCAGAAGATAATAGTTGAACAAAAGCCTTATTATTTTTACCACGGTATAATGCTTGGTCACAAAGAAAATAAATGTTTTATACTTCATCCCCATCCAAGGAAAATGGCCAATAATACTCGTGTGGCTCCCAATGAAGTGCAGTCCCTTGAAATGTCTCTGGATGCCCAAAACATGTGTCTGGGGGATTGGGCTGCCAATGCTGATCTTCAAACTTCTAATCCTCCTTTGGGTAAGGCCTTTTTAATCTTGAAGCAGGACCTTCTGGAATTCACAAAGACTCTCAAGAACTTGAAGGTGAGCTTGTTATAGATAGTACTGAAGTAGAAACAGATAATGAACCCATCACTCCAGTTCTTCAAACAACTTTTGTTCAGCAAGTGGCAAGTACAGAAATCCATAAAGAAGAAAAAGGGTAATCAGGAACTAAAAATTGTGCAGGAAGGTGGTATCTCTCTCAGAGACAGAACATCTCATCCAGATAAAAATGAGGCTATGACAAGAACCAGAAGAAGGGGGAAATCTATCTCCATTGGATGATGAACCTACTTTGCTGTAATGTTAGGGGGTTGGCACATTCTAAATCCCTTAACAAATTACTTGCTTTGAATAGGATGTATAAATTTTGGATTTTAGTTAACTTGGAGCTTATGGTCTCCAAAAACTATTAGAAAATACTTAAAAGTTTTCCTGGTTTCACTAATTTCTCAAATTTAAAAAATAAAATTTGGGTGCTTTGCAGGAAGGAGACCTTATGTAATATATTGTGGGATCATCCACAATTTCTCCATAATCAGTTTAATATTGGGGGTCAGGTGGGTATGGCCACTTTTGTTTATGATGTGAGCTCTTCCATTGCCAGAAGGGAACTTTGGGACAACATAAACTCTATTAGCAGATCTTGTAACTCAGTTTAGATGGTGGGTGGGGATTTCAACTGTATTTCTGCCCCCTCTGAAAATTGGGTAGTAATCCTCCTAGTACTAATCAGAATAATAGCTTCAATGATAACATTAGCTTGGCAGGGTTATTTGACCTGGGTTTCACTGGCCTTAGATTTACTTGGAGTTGTGGGAAAGATTGGACAGAATACTTGTTAACTCCCTTTGGCTGAGTGATTATTTGCATACTTCTATTCAACATCTTAGCATGACAGGCTCAGATCACAAGTCATTGCTAATCACTATTTTAACTTCTCCTAAAAAGTAAAAACCAAGTTTTAGATATCTCAACATGTGTTCATCCCACCAGTATTTTCTTAATCAAGTGTCACTGGTATGGAAGGACTTCTACCACTCAAATCCCTTGATTAAATTATGGATGTTGCAAAAAAAGCTAGGCAAATAACTATCTAAGTGGAATTGGTCTGTGGTGGGAGATATTAATTTGAAAGTACTTGAGGCTGAATGGACTGTTGCTTATTTGGAGGCATGCTTAGAATCCAACTCTACCATGGAAAAGGGGTTACTGATGGCAAATGAAATTTTAATGCATGTTATCTCTATGCAGGAGGATTTCTATGCTCAAAAGGCTGTTAAGACAAAATTTTGTGAAGGGGATAGAAACTCTAAATATTTTCATTATTTATATGAAAAAATGCAATACCATTCACAAGATCAAGGATTCCTCTGGGAATTGGCTTCATTCTGCTGAATCTGTTGCTTCTAGTGTTGTTAATTTTTTTTCCAAGGCCTTTTTTACTCAACCTCCTGTTTCAAGGTCTCCTATTCAGAAGGAACTTTTCTATTTGGACAAGGACTACACTGGGGATCTTAAACTTGCTTCAATACATGGGGACGAGGAAATATGGTCAGCCCTTGCCTCCATTGACAGCTCCAAAGTTGCCGATTCAGATGGTTTTTCTGTTGACTTCTACAAAAAGTCTTGGAAGATTGTCAAGGGTGATATTGTGGAAGCTGTGCAAAGTTTCTTTAGATGAATGGATCTCCCAAATTACTTCAAATTCTCTACTATCACCTTAATCCCCAAAAATACTTCTAAACTATATTGGGATCACTTTAAGCTTATCAGCCTTACTAATGTTTTGTCAAAGATCATTAGTAAAGTGATCTCCAATAGACTCCAACCTCAGTTACCCTTCCTCACTTGTGATAACCAATCAAAAATTTTTAATGGGAGAAGCATTGTGGAAAATGTTCTATTGGCTCAAGAACTAGTTCTGGATCTGGATAAACAGTGTAAAGGAGGGAATCTCATTTTCAAACTAGATATCAAAAAAGCTTATGATACCATTCATTGGGGCTCCATTGAGGAGGTTATATCTGCTAGAGGTTTCTCTACTCCCTTTATTTATTTGATTAACAGATGGTTATTTAGCAGTTATCACTCCACTTTCATAAATGGCAATTCCCATGATTTTTTCAGTGCATCTAGAGGCATTAAGCAAGGTGACCCTTTATCTCCCACTATTTTTATTCTTGCTTTTGACTACTTGTCTAGGATTTTTAATCAACTGCTGGCCAATTCACCTCACTCCTTATATAGTCATAAATCAAACATTGTTGTTAACTACTTAGCCTTTGTTGATGATGTAATTGTCTTTGCCAAAGCTACTAAGCCAGCAGTTAACTTGATCTTTCGATGTTTGGAAAAGTTTCAAGATTGCACATAAATGTCAATTTTTTTGTAGCAGAACGGTTAAGAAAGAGATTAAGCACTAGATATCTGACCTGACTGGTTTTTTCACGAGTTCCCTCCCATTAAAATATTTGGGCACTTTACTGTTAAAAGGGAGAACTAGACAAGTTCAGTTTTGATGATGTTGTCTTAAAAATTCAGGATAAACTTGATTGCTGGTCTAATTCATTCATTTTTAATGGAGGTAGAGTCACTCTTATTAAAAGTGTCTTGGCTGCTCTTCCTTCCTATCCTTCATATGTTTCTTTCATAAAAAAATCAATCCAATCAACTTTAGAAAGAACATTCAACAATTCCTTTGGGCAGGTCGGAGAAAACAATTGCACTGGGTCAGATGGTTGAAGATATGTAGCAGTACTAGAGCTGGAGGACTGGGATTTAAAAGCTTTCAACATATTACACAAATTAATCTTTGTAAGCTTTGGATCATGTTTAGAGCACAGACTTCTCTTTGGGATAAATTTATGAAAGGCAAATACTACAAGGACATGCATCCCTCCCTTGTTTATGGGAAATTGGGAGACTCAAGGACCTAGAAAAAGTATTTGGAATATTATGGCTATCATCCAAGTCCCAAGAACTATCAACTATACCATAAACCATGTCAGAGTCAGGCACAATAGTACCCCCACCACCACCATCCATAGCAGTAGAGTATGGAAAAATAGTATCCTTCTCAATCATCATCGAAGTCGGAGCCGGTGGAGCCTTCTCAACATACTATGTTGAGATTGCCCTCTGTTCCTCTTTCGTAGTTCCGGATGGAGATTAAAACATTGAACCACATCATGACAAAAAATTCTACAATGTCCACATTAGTAAGGATGTCTTTCCAATTGCACTTGTTGTCAATAACCATTGTGGGCAAATCTGATCAATATCTCATCAAGGGGAGGTAATGTCACATCACCTTCAATAAGAATTCTAGCCATAGAAGGCCTAGTTAAATGAAACATAGGAGCATCTAACTTTAATGGCTTACTGTTGACTTCACTTTTGGTTGAGGTTTAGTTTTTCCTCTTTAGTAGCCTAAGTTCTAGCCAGAGGACAATTCTACTGAGTATTCTTAGAAAACTAGATAAGGAACCCTCACCATTAGAAATTCCAAACTCTTCTTTACTCAGTTTGAGGCTCCATATATTGGTCCTAACCTCTAGCACTTAGTAGGTGGGGTCACTATGAGGGAGCTCAAGGAGAGTCCCCTTAGGACTATTGGACCTTAGGATTGACCCTGGGTGATGGTCTAGGGCTAAGGCACTCACTTGCACTCACTCTCACTTACAATCACTCACAATCTTAAACCCAAACTTCTAGACTTTGGTCCGTTGATACTTTTGGGAGACTCATGTTGGTGGTCCCCTAAACCCACTGGCCCTATGCTAGGGTTTAACTAAGACCAATACATAGAGGGCCCAAAATGGGGTTTCCGGTTGTCCATGGCTTATTAATGGTGGTTGGTACCTCAACTCTACCAAGATACGCAACCTAGCCCAACATGCCCATTTTGACCATTTAAACCACCTAAACTAAGACATGGACCAAAGTTCCCCTAAATTAAGGTATTTCATTCTATATTTTCTTAAGCTTAGGATATTTTTGCTAAAACAAAGCCTAAACACATTAAATTGTTGTTACATATTTCCCTGAGGTCCCTGACCTCCCTGACCACCTCATCTGGCCGGCCGACCAACCTATTGGCTAGAAAATGGCCAAACCGAGAACCACCCCCATGGGATTAAACCCAATTTAATCCTAGAGGCCACCTCATCTCATCTGAAGCTTAGTTAGAGCCGCTCTGCCCTCCACCTAGGCAGCACATGTCACCCCCCAATCGGCCATGGAAGCAAGCCTTAGGCCATATTTATAAAAAGCTCCCCTCCACGGCCATGGAGTGAGTGCTGAAAATTCCTCTAAGAGAATTCCCCAAATTTATCCCAGAGCCTCTTTGAGACCTCCTCATTGCAATCCAACCACCACATTTCCCTGAATCACCTTGCTGGAGCCCAATTTTTGAGCTCAAAACCTTGCCGGAGATAGGACAGAGCTCTCCACACCTCTACACTCCACCAAATCCAAATTAAACTCACCCACACCTTCACCACAGTGAGAGAAGGAGAAGCCACATCAAATTATCCTTCCACAGAGCCCCTAGCATAGCTCAAGGCCAACACCTGAAATCCACCTTGGTCAAATTCCTACCTAGACCTTGCACCACGGCAAGAGGCTTAATCCTTAGCCTCCTTGGACCCCAACGAATGTGTCGAGCATCTCTGATCAAAGCTTCCCTTCTCAGAGCCAAGGTATTGAACCTCTTTGCCTCTCGAGCCTATTTTGATTCTCCATTTGATTAAGCTTAATTTAATTGCATGATTACCATATGGATGTGTTTGTCTCACTTAGACGAGTCCACAAGATCAAACCCAAAGTGATTTGGTTTAGTCTAGGCCGAAATCTTAAGGTTTTAGTGTGGACGGTCACGAGATCACTCTATCGAGGATGATGACGGGGAGCCGTCTGATCAAGCATGGATCGGATGGACGGAGGAGATCAAGCTGGACAGCGCTTCTTTACATGAACAGTGGGTCGAGTCAGCGGCTATGTGGATGGAGGTGTCTAACCAAAGCGCACCACACGTGTCTTCAGAGCTGCCTAGAATCCAGTCAGTGTTGCACGTTTAAATAGATAAATAGGGAATTTTGAAAAATCAGAAAATGATCCCTAACTTTAAAACTTCATATCTTGGTGTAGAAAAATCATAAAAATAAAATAAAATTACCCTCTTGCTCAGTGAACAGAGGAGTACAATGTGGAAATGATTTGAAGTCCATTTGATGCATGTTTTATTTTTAATTAATTGGACACTAATTTGAATGTTTTGATTCTCTATGCATGTAGGCATATCACCATAGATTGAAATTTTAGCATGTTGTTGTCGCTATCTTATGGAACATCCTCTGATTTTTCCATAGTTAGAGGAGGTCGCAAGACAGAGATCCATATTTCTCAAGCTTATGTCTATTATTTGCATAAATTAATCATCATGATAATTAACATGTTGCTTAGGATATTCCAAGAAAAATTTGGTTCACTTTGACCAGAGGACCCTTTGGAAATAATTTCATGGGTTAGGTTATCAAGAATGCAACTATTTTTCATGAACCCTAAAACACAAAGAAAGTTAAATTTGGGTAGCACAAGCATCTAAATGACTTAATTTTTTATTTCCATCAAAATTTAAAGTCCCGAAAACTCCCCATAAAAATTTCAAAACATTTGGAGTTTATT
The DNA here is from genome assembly GCF_001263595.1 of Phalaenopsis equestris. Taxonomy (NCBI): domain Eukaryota; kingdom Viridiplantae; phylum Streptophyta; class Magnoliopsida; order Asparagales; family Orchidaceae; genus Phalaenopsis; species Phalaenopsis equestris. The sequence continues at coordinate 2,816 of NW_018252214.1, read as the reverse complement.
AGGTAACCTAAATTGATTTTTCAAGTTAAGTAACATTTTTTGGCACAAAATGATTTTTAAGAACTAAAATTTAACATGAAAAATTATAAAACTTGAATTTTGGAGTTCTCTATGATTAGACAGATTTTATAAAAATAAATTTGAAATAAAAATAAAAATAAACATTTAAAATAATTAAAAATTCATAAAAATCACAAAAATAATAAAATTTATGGAAATGTTCTAAATTTTTTTCTAAGCACTTAAGAATAATTGGAATATTTTTTTCTGATTTTCTAAATAAAGATATTGAATTTTAAAGCTTAAATTATTTTTTTAAAGGCTAATAATGGATTTTCATTAAACTAATTCCAATAATTCAACCAAAAAAAATGTGAAATTTATTTCACTGTGTCCCTTGACATCAGAGAGGTTTAATAAAATTATAAAACTTAATTTTCCGCATTTAAAATATTTTATAATTAATAAACACTCCAGAATTTAAAATAATTTTTAAAATTCAAATTAAATTCAAAAAATCATGAAATTTTGTCCAAAGGCTTATCTAGTCTAAGCCTACCTCCACTAAAAATTTCAAGGGGTTAGGCCTTATTTTAGTAAAGTTAAGGGATTTTCTTTAAAAACTCCCGTTTTTACATTAAAATAATTATGTAAATTAAATTTAATTTTTAAAAATCAAATTTTATCCTTTGATGTCTCAATTGACTCATGAGTGAGGTAAAGTAACAATTCCAAAGTCATTTGGATTAAATTTGATAAATTATAAAGTAATAGAGCCTTAGGGGCAAATGTGTAATTTTGGAAATTTAGTCTTAATTAACACTTAGGCCTAATTTCAGAAAGGGAAATGGGTAACCTTTAATCCTAATCAACATATTTGGATGTTTGAAACGCAAGGGGTTAATTGGTAGAAACCCATCTCACTTCTTTTTACGGACAAATTTGCAATTTCCTTAAATTACATAAATTTGGGAGTCTAATCAGTTAAATGATCCTAGACTTAGGGGTATGATTTTGGGTGTCAATAACTCACTAATTTAATACTCCTATTTTATGTTCAAATGAATCTCAAAACAAAAAAGAATCATCATCATCACTTAAAATTCAATCTCCTCCAAAGGGACTAAGACATTCACCAAAATCTTAAGGGCTTAGTAGTGACCTATGCTAAATCAAGTTTAATTTAAATAAGGATTAGAAAAGTAAAACATCATTGAAAATTTAAAAATCTTTCAAACACTACAAGCCCAAGTCAAATTTGTTTAAGTCTCTTAAACTTGCCCCTTTAAGGGTCTCACCCACATAATTCTTAAATTGAATTACAAATGATAATTACCCTATTATTAGGGATAATTAAGACATCAATGCTCACTGAGCATTAAGGGTATTTACAGGATGTATTATTAAGCAACATAATAAGTTTAAAAGAGCTCGGGCTTTTTTTCACCAGGCGGTGAGAGAGAAGCACAGACCTGCTTCTTCTCTAGATCTATTGGATACCTTGGAGGTCTACTAAACTTAATATGTTTTATTTAAGAAATATCATCCTTAATCAAATTAACAAGGACCCACCAAGATATGACCCAATGTTAGGTAGGTTGTCAAAACTTTACTTTCCTGTTTCATATAAAATGCCTTAACATGCATTTTGAGTTTCAGGTGGTGGAACGAGAAGACTCGCCAGGTAAGCGTTTTACAGTCTTTCTTGTACTTTCATACTGTACTTTCATACTTGCAAATTTGCATGAAAACCAAAATTGCTAGGATAGCCACAAAACCAAAAACAAAACTAAAATCAACCAAAATAGAATTCACTTCACCATCACAACATTAGAAATATAAAACAACTTAAAATTTAATCACAAACATCACACATAACCACAACTTTAACTAAATTAAGATGTCTCTATCGGATGATCGGGAATTCCTTAGAGGAGGTAGCCTACGGTTGCTAACGAGGATTCCCACAATTTAAATGAAATTGTGGAACTCATTAAGTTGAGTTTAGTAAATTCATTTGTAATAAGTGAATCCAATAGAAAATAATGGTACTAAAATGAGGGAACCGTAGGATCTTAACTGGAGTCGCTCTAATCAACTTTAACATGCCCCTCATAAAATTTAAATAACTTTAACCATAGGGCCACCTGATTGGACATCATGACTTGACACACTAGAAAACTCAAACTCGCCACGATAAGGAGCTTGGAGCTAGCATGGTGGACAACACGACCATCTTCAACAGCAGAACCTGTCTTCCCCAGCAAAACTAATCTTTCTTCCTTAGATTTAAACAACAAATTCGTAAGACTTCGAGGTTGCTTTCTTATTTTCTTATGCAATGTAAATCCTCACCTTATCTTTAGGCCTTTGTATAGTCCTGCTATACAATATAAGCTCTAACTCGTCTTAGGATTATGAGATTGTCGTCCGTCACGACCTAAATTCCCACATCTTCCAGTTTATTTGTGTGATTGTTTTGCATGAATGTAAGCCATAACAAATAAAATTAGCAGGATGAGTCACCTAAATTTTTCTCCTCAAAATTTAAACCAAACATTAGGATAGCTTGGGAAGTCACAGAGGTTCTCCTCTGAATCCATGACATCCCCTATTTCTTCCTTCTTTCGACTCTATAACAAAATGTTCTAAATTTGAGATAATCCCCTTTCACACCTCTTTGTCTGATCTAATTGAAAAGTCCTACCCTTTGAAAATCTTTGTAGATAATATTTCCTCATTTTTATGGAGAGTCTTCTTAGGTGACTTCGATCATTTAACATGAAATTAACTATAAGGGCTTGCCCTTATAGGAA
>NW_018252213.1:0-234 GCF_001263595.1 Phalaenopsis equestris | reverse complement strand
CATATCAAATGAGTATAGATTTTAGATTTGCATAAAAACCTCTCAACAATATAAAAATATAGCACATAAGCTTTCTGCAGACCTAACATTAGTGGAGCTTCAAGCACTAGATATTTCGTTTGAATTAAAATGTAAATTTAAATTGCACAGCAAACAAAAATAAATTTGTAAAGTGAGGGCCACGATAAAGAAAGGCCGTTTACCTGCCAACAATAGAAAGTGTATACCTCTGTC
>NW_018252212.1:19026-27343 GCF_001263595.1 Phalaenopsis equestris | reverse complement strand
AAAATTTGAAACATCTTCGATATTTGAATCTCACTCTAAATCTCATTGAAATGCCAAGATCTCTGACTAGTCTTTGTTATTTACAGTTCATAATCCATGGAGAAGTGATTAGGTAATTTCTTCTCTAATGATTTCTTGTCTTGTGATATGAATAAATTTTTTTCTGATTTTTTTTACTTGGAATTTACCCTTGAATACATTTTATAGTGCACCTAGAATTGAGAGGTTATAAGAAATTATACATATGTCTTGAAACTATTTTAATTCGTTAATGGATATACTTTCACTTTAAAAAAAAGGGTTTGAAAAGTTGTATTTTGATTTGGATATGGCAAAGATTAGATAATACCTTTTTTTTATGAATTGGGTTCTTCCTTGAGGTTTTTCTGAAATTGCTTCGAGGAATTGTTTGGGGCTCGGCATTGTTATTCTTGCTGCCCCTTGTTTGAACACATGTTGGAGATCATTTTTACACATGTTTGGGGCTTGGCTTTGTTCTTCTTGTTGCCCCTTGTTCGAACATATGTTAGAGATCATTCTTTATAACTTCAAATACCTTTTTGGGGCTCGACTTTGCTCTTTTTGCTACCTCACCCGAAGACACCTATTTAGACTTACTGTTATGTTGGCTTGATGGTCTCTTTTCTGGTCTACCCAAAATCTGTTATATTAGGAATTCTCTAACATTATTTTTTTTATTTCCCTGTTGCTTTACCCAAAACTTGCTATGTGAGGGCTTTATTGTGTTATTTTGGTTGTTTCTCATGTTGTTGAATCCGAACTTGTTGTTGGATGGATTCTTATATTATGTTGCGGATTTGCTTCTTTGTTGACCCTCCACCAACCATCTTTCCTATTTTTAAGGAAGATTTGGATGGTATATCCATTTGTTTGATATTTTTTTAAGAAGTCTGAAATGCCTAATTCTTTGAGTTGAATTGAATACAATGTAATGTCCCTTTTGATATTTTGTTGGGAGAATTGCAGTTAGTACTTTTAGTTATTGGAGAGATGTTATAGCAAGTTTTCTTTATTCGTTTAAATTTGGATTTGGAAATTGTGAAAGTTCATGACGGGAATTTATACTTTTCGCTTCTATCATTTGAATAATAAATTCTCACTCCAAAAAAAAAGAAAAGAAAAGATGAGCATATGGAGTATTAAAGTGGCCTATAAGTTGGAGGTGTGGGGTAACAGACAATGATGCATAGAACCACTAATCAACTTCTCTTATAGCTGAAAATATAAAAATCAATATTCAATTAGTGAGATGCTCTTTCACCCCTTAAGTCGTTGACAGCTCTAACTCTTTTTCGAAAGGCTTGAGAATTGGTAGTTAGAAAAGAACAAATAATATACTTGCAAAAAAAGAACAAATACTCATTTCATACACTACACAACAAATACTACGACACAAAATAAACACGACACATTACACTCTATGCAACAGATACTACCTTTATAACACATCACATATTACATACTAGACACTCCACATGACAAACACCACAATAATAGATATTACATTTCTTTTGAAAGTCTAGATATTACTATACATCACTTATCCTAATTTCACACATAGGCACACCATACCCCGATAAGTTCAGATACTATACATCACTTATCCTAACATCACATATAGGTGCACCATACCCTGATAAGTTCAGATACTATCTCACATGGTTATATTATACCTTCAACAAAATAAGTTTGGATACTGTTTGGGTTCACACATCTTTTAAATCAATAAGGGTCTATGACTGCCCGATTATAGGCGTGATTCGTTTGTGACCTCTAGTTGATATTGATAGGTTGACTTCGATATATCAGTTGCCTGTTGGGATTGAGATAAAAAAAAGAGGTCTAGTCTGAGTCTAACCCCAAACTAAAAGTTAATATCTCACTTTAAATTTTCATATGCTCATCCTTTAACCTTTTAAAAAAATATGCAAATATTTGTCTCACTCCTTTATATTATGCAATTGTAATATATTTTGTAGCATCAACAGAATTAATCAGGTACACTTATTTGTTTCAGTTTTGTTTCTTTACTGTATATTCCGTTCTCTACTGCATAGTCTTTTTTTCTTTATATTTACTTTACTATCATAGTCTTACTTCTATATCTTCTTATTACAGTACTTTACTACAAAGTTGTTCCTTTACTATACTGCATCGTACTATAGACATTCATCTGTATTCATACTTTTAAATATTGTTTCCCTAGCATGTTTGTATAACACCCTAGGATAGGCCGTTCGAGGCATGGTTTTCTCTTTTTATCCCTTTTCGCAAAATGAGACGATGATGCAAGCGAGAGACGATTCATCTCTGGACAACGGTCAAGACTACAACAAAAGGTGAAAAAAGGAACTTCAACCAAATTTTGATAGATTTAAATAATATACCTATAAGACACTTAGTTCGTTCATCTGGCACGACGTAAATTCTCATATTATTTTTTAGGACTTTCTACAATTTTTATATTGTACGATATAAGTCCTAAAATTTTTAGGATTCTGAGGTTGTCATTCGGTATGACATTAATCCTCACATTTCCTTGGCATTTATATATGAAATGTAGATATAAGCCTCAAATATCTAAATAACATGCAAGACCAAAACATCACGTAATTTCTCATTCAAAGATGTAAAGCCAAATCATAGGTTAGTTTGAGATGTCACTGACTCTTATTCAGTATCTTTGATCATCTCCTACTTTTCGCTCCTTAAGATTCTGAAAATAACTATTCCTATTCGAACCTATCTCACTTGATTTTCATATAAACAATAGTGGAAACCTAAACATTGAATTCTTGAAGACGAAACCTCTAATCATTATCGAGAGTTTTCTCAAATGACTCCCGTCATTTGGGATGTAATTAACTATAGGGGCTTTCTATATGAAATTAAGAACCCAGATTAATCTAAACACTATCTAATCCGTGTATTAGATAGGGGAGCTTGTCGGCTATAAATTTTCAGACCAAAATAGAGTCATAAATTTGTAAGTTTAGATAGTTAAGCCTACTAATAAGTGATATGATCATCCTTCGAGATGATGTATCATTTATGGTATCGTGCTTAGCTATTTAAACTATTAGATATATGAGGTCTATTCGGTCTCATCATTTTTCAAAAATAAAGAATATAATTTTCACAAAATTAAAATTACATTATATACTAAATTTAAAATTTAAAAAAATGTTATTTTCAAAAAAAAAATAGCCTACAAATTCTGGCAACTCCACTGGGGACTAAATCTTCTCTCCGTTTTAATTATGAGGTTTTGTCTTCATACATCGATAGTGTGCCCATGTATCTAATGGGCCAGACTATCATTCTTTCGTTGACATGGTTTCCTCATTTCTTTCTTGAGCAGGTATTATCAACTCCCTCGATTTTGGAGCCACTGTTTAGTCATCCTTAAACAGAGAGGTTTCAGAATCTTTAAGTTTACAAGGGTTGGACTCCCAATAAGTGTGATAGTTCAAGAGTGATATACCGAAGCAAAGTTGATACGAAATCTAACTTCTCTTGTCTCGGACTGGGTCCTACACCTCCTAATAATTTTCTATATTAATGATATTTTTGATTTACCTAAGTAAAATATCTAGTTTAAAGTATATATATATATATATATATATATATATATAAAGATTTGTTCGGACAAGTCTCGAAAGAGACATCCGGTTAAACAACTTTGTTTGATTGAAGAAATTTGTCCTAAACAGTTGCAACAACGGCAGTAGATATTGTGAGTCAAATTTTTGAAAAATTTTCCCATTACAGAAAATGACTTCACCAAAATTGATCTTCTCCTTTGTCACTGGGATGGATCTAGTTGTGAATAAGAGCGAGTTTCCTGACAAAGCTGTTGTTCGCTTCGGACAGGGATTTGATAACACTGACATTAAATTCAGAGACATCACTGTTGCTGTGTAAGGAACAAGATTCCTGAAATAGTAGAACCGATAATGGAATTTAATCTGAAGTCAACACCTGAGTTCCCGCCCCTAAAGAGGGCCTTAGTTGAGAAAGACCCTGTCACTGTTGCAAAGTCTACTAGAGTTGTTGGAAATACTTCTAAGGCCACCGTTGCTACTCTCACCGGACTAGTCAACTCACCTGTCACTATTCCCTCTCAACTTAAAGGAAAGGGGATTCAGGAAGACGATGAATCTTTTTCTGTGCAAAGATCAACGTTCTTAACATCCCCTTCTGTGTTCGAGGTAGGATTGAATTCAAGGTCTGCACCTCTGACTAGAACGCAGAGGAGAAGTAAGAATCGAAAGCTAGCTAAAATCAGGAAAGCGAAAGACGCTGAGATGATTTCTGCCTCAACTGCCTTGGATGAGAACGAAGAGGTCGGACTGCCTGAGACCTCTTCTCTCTTAAGGGGAAGCAGGTTTCATCCACTTTCCGCCGTTCTTGATCAGGAGGACATTCTAAAAATTGTTTCTACACTACCTCAATCTTATAATCACAACAATCAAGTGAAGGCTAGAGAATCTATACCGTTAGCTTGAGTTCGTACAGTCTTTGAAAGATTAGCAAAGAAGGAAGGATGTTATGTTGTCGAGATTCTAAACAGGAGGGGACGTGCGGTGTCACCCCAAATGAGGAGTCAAATACTGAAAAGGGATAAGTTCATTTCACAATCCATAAGGAAGGTTACAAAAGAAGGAGAAGGTTTGCTTCTGCGAACCTTTCATAGATTCCGTTTGGATAATTATTGTTCGGGTATCACCCCTCCCACTGTTGCTCCGTTACCACCCAGAATTCTTGTTAAACAATGTCTAGGAGCTCGTGTTTCTCCTTCTTATGTTATTACCACTTCTACTACTGTTATCTCTCCTAATTCTAGAGGACGAAGACCCATTAAATTGCGTCTCAGACCAAGATTAAGATTACCAATTATATCAAATAAGTTTTTACCTCGTCCAGAGAAATCAAAGAATGATAAGAGGTTTCCTACTGACATGTCTAGTTCAGACCTTAGGAGGCCCATCAGTTTTCAACATGTAGATACCACCAATGAGTTACCTGATCCCAAAATATTTACATCTAAGAAGATGGTGTGGCGGCCTAAAGTCACTAAACCAACATATATGGAGATACCTAAAATAGAGAATTCTGGGAAAAATTTCCACTGTGATGTGTCACCTATCACAGTTGCTACAGAGGAGATTACTTGTCAGTTGCCACCAGTCAATTTGATTGAGACAAAGTTGGAGAAACTCAGGAAAGACATTAAGCAGTTTTCTGAAGGAAGAAAAGATGAATTGGATGATGAGGAAGAATTGACCGATTATATGGATGAAGACTTTGCTGAGATAAATGTTGTGGAGACTGGAGCGTCTTCATCCTTACGAGAGGCACCGGTTGAGGAAAGTGCCGCTGAAATACTACAAAAGGTCGTCCAACAAGAAAATGAGCAGATAGAATACATGCGAAAGAAAATGGAAGAAATGATGGCTACCATTATGACCTTACAGAGTCAGCCACAGTCCCCGAAAGTAGTACCTGCGAAGTAAATCAACCAGATATTGTTCATATTGATGACAATAAGAAGGAATCCACCTCTTCGAACAAAGAAGAACTATATAAGAAAGACCTTGTTCAAAATTCAATGTCAGAGAAGGATATTAAAAGTATGATAGAACAACAGGTGAAAGAAACCTTGGCGCAGTCTAAAGGTGGAGCATCAATTCTAAAGGGTATACCTTATCCTGAAGAATTTGATACCGTACAGTATCCCAAAGGTTTCATACCACCTTTGTTCAAAAATTTTTATGGAACAGGGAATCCTCGACAGCATGTTGCACATTTTTGCGCTAGTTGTTGCAACATGGGAGGGAACGATGCATTAGTTTTCCAATAGTTAGTTAGTAGCCTATCAGGGGTGGCATTTGATTGATATGCGGAATTACCAAACGGTTTTGTTAAGACGTTTGCAGAATTAGAAAATCTCTTTATCAAGCGATTTGCTGGAGCTCAGCACAACATCACTGTTGGTGATCTGGTGGTTGAGAAACTAAAAATGGATGAGACTTTAATAGAGTATATCCTAATCTGCAGGAATCTAAGCATGAAGTGTGAACCTCAACTTCAAGAACAACACGCTACTAAGATATTGCTGAAGATTATTCACGGACCAGTTGCATTCTTTCTCAAGGGGTTTACAATTAAAACTTTTGAAAAATTACATAGTAAAGCTGGAAGTCTTCAAGAAGAAGCAAAGCAACTTGGTTTCATTGAAAAGTCTGAAAAACAAAGATCGACGAAGATTTTTGAGAAGAAGTCTAGAACTATTGCAACTATTGATAAGGGTAAGCAACTGCTGGAAATAAAGGTTGAACAATCATAAAAAAGCCATCAACCTTTTCAACAATACCCTTCACAGTCATTCCAGCAAAGATCTTACCAGACAAATAATAGACCAATCTGGACTATGACAGAACGTTTAAACAAAGTATATCCTTTTAAAGATGAGGCAGTTGGCAAAAGGTTTCGTAATTTGATTAAGAAGCCAGAGTTTAAACTGCCTGAACCTAAGAAGCCTGATGAAGTTGATAAAAAGGATAACCCACTGTATTGTCCATATCATAGAATTGTTGGACATACTCTGGAAATCTGTTTCACTTTTAAGAGTTGGCTAGAATACAATCTCAAGAGAGGGAACATAACGATCCTGAAAGACTATATGAAAGAACCTAGAGAAGGTTCAATCAATACAATTTCGATTGAGCCTACTGTTCCGATCGATCCCTATGCAGTCAATGATGGATGGAACACAATTTGGACGAAATCTTTAAAGAAGATACTGAATCAGATTCAAAATGCTCCAGTACAAGCCACAATTCAAAATTTAGAACCTGCTAAACCAGTATTGTCAATTACAGTAGAAGAGGATTCAAAGAAGAAGATTGAAGAATTCACTGAAAAGCTGAAGCGTGAAATGAAAACTGATTGTCTGAGATTAGTTTTCACGGATTTGGGAGATACATCTCTCAAACCACTGACTTTGTATGATTTCTTCTTTGCTCGTTCAGGGGCACGTAATACTATGGAATTTGATTTTGGCTACATTTTGGTTGTTTCTGCTGATGTGCGATTGATGATAATCAATCTAACCTCGATAATAATCTCAATCCCCATAACAATTCTCAAATTGTACAGAATTTTGATACATGTAATGACAATCTAGGAAAGCATATCAATGATAATGATGTTGATTCAGAAATTGATGTGCCCGTCTTCGAATTTCATTGATCATCGATTGAAATAGAATTAGAATATTCAGATTTAGAAGAAGCCTTAGGAGAATCAGTTATTCCAGCTCAAGTGGAGGTAGTACCTGAGATAATTTAAGATTTAGAAGATATAACACATATAAATTTAAGAAGCGAAAAAATATTGCCATCGAGAATGGGTCCAAAAGATAAGGAAAAACAAATGGTTCTTCAGGTTGATCCAACTCCATTAATTGATGAAGTACCTGTTCAAAGAGAGAATGGAGAACTAAGTAAAAAAGTGGACTACAATGTACTAGCCCATCTTAGGAAGTTACCGATCCTTGATCAATGTACTAGCCCATCTTAGGAAGTTACCGATCCTCGATAACTTCTTATATGCAATACTAACAATAGTTCTGATTATATTTTTCAGTTATATTTCCTTATTTTAGAACAAAACCAAAACTTGATCCTGAAGAAAAATAAAAATTTAACTTTTAATTTATATTGGGATACTATGCAAGTATACGTATCGTTATCAAGTAATATAGGACTTTTTGATTAAGACCAGAATATGGAACCTTTGAACAACAAACTTTCTATTTTTAATAAAAAAGATAATTTATTTAAACTAAAGACATTTTTGCAGTAAAAAAAATTTAAATATTTTTTGGTGATTTTAATATTTGACAAAAACAGTACAATCTTAAAAAGATAACTTGAGTTTTTGTAGAAGAAAAGCACTAAATATGAAAATATCATTCTGCGTATCATGAATCATTAATAAGTATAGGAATTCTGTTGTGGATGTATGCATATTTTTTGTGCCAAGTAGGAGCAACAATATTCTTTACCCTTACCAGAGATGCTATAAAGAACATTGACTAATTTAAAGTTTGAATAGTTTTGTAGACCGGCTAGGCAAGGAAGATACTAGCTCTCACTCGAGAGTTCCCTCGATTCCCTCCACCTGGGGGCTAACATCTCGTATTAAAAACTAAAACAATAAACCAAGTTGGGGGCTTTAACCTGTCACTTTAAAGTCTTCTAACTCTACACCCTTCAATGAATATTTCCCT
>NW_018252212.1:13800-18841 GCF_001263595.1 Phalaenopsis equestris | reverse complement strand
TTCCAAGTCCTCCGCCAAACTCTTGATGTTCCTTTGAATCTCTTCTCTTTTAGAACACTCTCAATATAAAACTAAAATAAAAAAAGGATAAATATGTTGTGCCTGAAAATCTCTCCAACTAACCCCCCAATTTTTTATCTTTCAAAACTTTTCCAGTACTTTTAGGACCGCTTTCAAAGTCTCAATCTTCTTTCTTTTATAATTCTCCAAAAGGTACCTTGGTATCTCTTCAAAATATGTCTTGATTTAATATATTTCCCCAAGAGATGTATCCTTTTGCAATAATTTTTGTCACCTATTAAGCCAATAGGTGCCTCAAAAACCTCTTCAAAATTTGCAAAAACCAATTTTACTCATTCAATAACTGCCACTGGCGCTTAAGCGCGGGGCCTCTGGGGCTTAGGCGCGGCCTTCTCTGTTTACTCGGTGCTTAAGCGTCGGATTTGGGACATATGCGCCAAAACACTCTTGCACATTTTTCACCTATTTGCTCCAAATTTGATCCTTTTCCACTCATTTAAGCATTTTTCACCTTCTTACCTGTACTTGAAAGAAAAACACAAAAATACCTTCCATTAAAGCGCAATATCTAAAAAATAGGTATACAAATGTGCGAAAAACACTATGTATTTTAGGTGCATTAAGGCCTTCTCTGTTTACTCGGCGCTTAAGCGTCGGATTTGGGACATAGGCGCCAAAACACTCTTGCACATTTTTCACCTCTTTGCTCCAAATTTGATCCTTTTCCACTCATTTAAGCATTTTTCACCTTCTTACCTGTACTTGAAAGAAAAACACAAAAATACCTTCCATTAAAGCGCAATATCTAAAAAATAGGTATACAAATGTGCGAAAAACACTATGTATTTTAGGTGCATTAATTACCTGCTAAGTTGAGTATATACGATGCCCTGATCCTATTAAAGGAAATGAGAGAGGCTTTAGTAAAAGATTTACTTGATCTAGAAATCTGTTTTTCTCAACTGGCTAGTACTTCCTTAGATGAGGTTTGTTCATTAAGGGAACAAATAAAAATAACATTTACAAATGATGATTTGTTGCTCGGTACTGCTACAAATGATTTTTTGTTGGTTGGTACCGCTGATCATTACCGTCTGTTATATATTTCTGTCAACATTGGTAATTTCATGCTCTGCAGAGTATTAGTGGATCCAGGAGCATCTATTAATATAATAAATTTACAAATATTGGCTTATTTGGACATAGATGCAAGATAGCTGACTGTTGATAAAATGATGTCAAGAGGTTTTAACCATAAAGGGGAAAGAACTCTTGTAGCAATTACGTTATTGATGAAAATTGGAGAATTAGTAACAACTGTAAAATTCCATATCATTGACTCTGAGACTTCATTTAATGCTCTCTTGGGCCGACCTTGGATTCATGAAAACAGTTTGGTTCCTTCGTCACTACATCAATGCATAAAGTATTATCCGAAAGGACAAGAATACTGTATAAAAGGAGATTTACAGCCATTTTCAATTCATGAAGTGGGTCACAATTCATTCATTCTCGAGCATAGTTGTTCACAAAATGTGGCATGGGACATCTATCGGTGGTGGGAGCCTGCCATCCGAGCAAAAGGTCAGGCCAATCTCATTCATCCTGGTTTTCAGCTGTTTTCAATTCATGAAGTGGGTATCCATGAAGATGTCACTTAATATACTCCTCAGAATAGGATTGTTCCATCTTCTGATACTGCTTCAAGTAAAGTAAAGATCCAGAAGGTATACAAAGACAAAGTCATTCAGTACCAATTCAACGATCTTTTATCACTCCTTTACAACAAAAGGATGAGAGTTTCTCTAGAACTCTTATTCGAGGTTGAGGTTGGGGACAAGGTCGTGGAAGGAACGATAGGATTGTTGAACAAAAAAACTCAATTATCAACATTGGTTTGGAAGACAGTTCTGAAGATGAGAAAGTTAAGAAAGATTCAATGATGGTTAACCAAAAGAAACCCCAATTCTAAATTGATTTAGAAGATAAAGAAAAATGTGAGTATAGCTTAATGTATGATCGGATTAATCGCTATGTACAAACTGTGGTCCTCATCCCGATTTCTACTCATAAAATTAAGGGTCTGAAGGTCAAAGAAGTGCATAGTGCAAGTATGAAAAAAATTAAGTTTCATCGTGGTTCTTCATCCTCTGGTTCTGAAATCAATGTAGAACTAGAAGATGATATTTCTTTTGAATTAATGAATTACCTGTTGATTGGTACTTGCCTTGTGTTCAAAATCTTGCTCAGCATGGTATGGTGCCTAAGAAATGGTCAAGAGATCAATCACAATATTTTGAAAAACTTTGGAATAATAATAGTCAAGCATCCAAGTCTAAACAAGGTCTTGGGTTTGACATAGTAGGACCTGTTGATGATACAAAGTTTTGTTTTGTTATTACTAATGAGCATGATGAAAGTTGTTTAGAAGCTCCGGACAACTATGAAGATTATACAATTGAAGATGCCCCACCACAATTTGAAGAAGAGATCAAATCAATAGTGGATGAGTTATAAGAAATTAACCTTAGTACCGAAAAAAAAACTGAGGCCAATTTCCATTAGCTCTCTACTTGATTAAGAAGAATCTATGAATATAATTAAGCTGTTGACATAATTTAAAGATTATTTTGCTTGGAGCTACAAAGAAATGCTAGGATTAGCACCAGAAGTTGCAGTACATAAAGTGGACCTAAATCCTACTATAATTCCAGTTAAGCAAGCTTCAAGAAGAATGCGTCTTAATGTTGAACAACAAGTTATCAATGAAGTTAAGAAATTGATAGACGCTAAATTCATACAGGAAAGAATAATAGCCCACATGGCTGGCTAGTATAGTATAGGTTAAGAAGAAAAATGGACAAATCCGGATTTGGGTAGACTTTAGAGATTTGAATAAAGTGTGCCCAAAAGATGAGTTTCCTCCTCCAATTCTAGAATTGATGGTGGATATTGCATCTGGTGGATATTCTAGAATTGATGGTGGATATTGCATCATCCCATGAAATTTTCTCCTTTATGGATGGATCATCTGGATACAATCAAATAAAAATGGCTCCAAAAGATAGAAAATTCACAGCTTTCCGAACACCAATTGGAGTTTATTGCTATACAGTAATGCCTTTCGGATTGAAGAATGCTGGTGCAACATATCAACGAGCAATGACAAGAATTTTTTATGACCTCATTCACAATTAGGAAAAACGTTATGTGGATGATTTGTTCATCAAAGGCAGGTAGAAAGAAGATCATTTATACGACTTGAGAATTGTTTTTGAGCAGTTACGATAATTTAACCTTAAAATGAATCCCCTAAATTGCGCATTCAGTGTGACTTCTGGGAAATTTTTAGGGTTTGTTGTTCGTCACCGCGGGATTGAAATTGACCCAGGGAAAATTAAAGCTATCCTGAAAATGCCACCCCCTAAAAATATAAAGCAATTATGATCCTTTCAAGGGAGGCTGACGTATCTAAGACGCTTTATCTCTAACTTGTCAGGTAGGTGCCAACCTTTTTCTATCTTGACTAAAAAAGATGCAAAGTTTATATGGAATGATAAATGTCAACGTGCTTTTGAAAGAATTAAACAATACCTGACGACACCTCCTGTTTTAGCAACACCCATTTCAAGTAGACCTTTAATATTTTATACCGTGGCTTTGGACGACTCCCTCGGAGCTCTGCTAGCCCAAGTCAATGATGAGGGTAAAGAAAACTCACTTTACAATTTGAGCCGTAGTTTAATACCAGCAGAAGAAAGTACTCTGCTAGCCCAAGTCAATGATGAGGGTAAATAAAACTCACTTTACAATTTGAGTCGTAGTTTAATACCACCAGAAGAAAGTATAGAAGAAAGTACCCTCTGATTGAGAAGCATTGTTTTGCTTTAATCTTCGTAGTTCAGAAATTTCGACACTACATGCTTTCTCACAAAGTCAATCTTATTTCAAAGTTTAATCCACTGCAATATTTAATGACCCGACCAACTCTTTCCGGTAGGTTAGTTAGGTGGGCCATGGTATTATTGAAGTTTGATATAACTTTCCTTCCACTCTGAGCTGTAAAAGGGTAGATTTTAGCATATTTCCTCGCAGCGCACCCTTTACCGGCTGATTCTCTTCTCAATGATGATTTACCGGATGAAAAGATAATGAATTTGGAAAATTCCAAGACTCAATGTTAGGAATTATATTTTAGTGGGGCTTCTTCAGCACAAAAAGATAAAGAATTGCAAACAATAATACCTGGTAAAGCAGGAATTGGATTGTTGACCTCACTTTTGGTTGAGGTTTAGTTTTTCCTCTTTAGTAGCCTAAGGTATAGCCATAGGACTTTCCTATTGACTATTCTTAGAAAACTAGATATGGAACCCTCACCACTAGAAATTCTACCCTCTTATTTACTTAACTTGAAGTTCCACATGTTGATCCTAACCTCTAACACTTAGTAGGTGAAACCAATATGGGGGAGCTCAAGAGGAGTCCCCACATAACTGTTTGGCCTTAAGGTTGACTGTGGGCGATGTGGTATTGGTTAGTCGTACACACACATACACTTGATACCCCACACTTACACTCACATTCACTTACCACCCTAAACTCAAATTTCTAGCCTAGGTCCCTTGATCTTTTTTGGATACTCATGTAGATGGTCTCTTAAACCTACCAGCCCTAGGGCTATGGTTAAACTAAGACCACTACATAGGGGACCCAAAATGGGATTTCCTTTGGTCCATGACTCATTTAGGGTGATTAGTTACCCAATCCAATCAAAAATACCCATCTTGGCTTTTTGCCCCTAAACACCCCCAAATTACCAAAATGCCCCTCCATAGCCCAAAATTCCAAAAATTCCAAGAAAAATCTAAATAAATCCCAAATATTTCTAATTTTATTTTTCTCAACTACCACATGACCCAATTTGGCCAATTTGACCGTCTTTAACCAAAACCCTCAAATTTGCCTTTATGGGCCCAAATTTCCCCAAATTCAACCCAAATGTCCATCAATTTGATCTCAA
>NW_018252212.1:11968-13540 GCF_001263595.1 Phalaenopsis equestris | reverse complement strand
ACCTTGGTGAAGCCTCAAATTTATTTGATTTTGGCCTAAATCCAAAATTCCCAAATTTAGCCCAAAATTGGCTAAGTCCCCAAATTTCACCCAATTGGTTGCCTTAACCCCAAATTGACACCCAATTCGACTTCCATCCTTTACCAAAGTTGTTCCTTATGATCCTATACACCAAGTGAAACATTTATTTGGGTCATTTGACATGGCTAACCTAGCCCAAACCTAAGATTTGGTCATTTTCACCCACTTGGTCCCATGCACTAAATGTGACCCAACCACCATAAAGTCACCAGATTAACTCCACCACCACCCGTAGTTGGACCTAGTGACCAGTCCAAACACCATGAAACCACCTAAATCAATCCATGGACCAAAGGTTCCCAAAATTAAGGGATATTATTTCCAAAAATGCATGTGCTTAAGAAATTCTTACCAAAATTAGGTATCATTGCACTAAATTGCAGTGAATATTCCCCTAGGTTCCCTGTGCTCCTAGCCTGCCTCCCACGCCCCCCCCCCTGGGCCGGCCGGCCAGCCTAGTGGCCAAAAAAGCTCAAAATTGGGAGCCACCCCCATGAAACCTCACCTAAATCAAACCTAAAGGCCAGCTCAGCCAAACTAATTGATGGAGCTCCTGTGTGCTTATGCCCTGAGAGCCACCCCATGGCCATTTTTATAAAAACTCACTTCCACGGCCATGGGAGGTGTGCTAAAATTTTCTTAGAGAGACCTCTCCAAACTTCTCACAGAGCTTCCCTAAGATCCCCTCAGTGCATTCCAACTATTTTCCCCAACCAATTCCCACTGCTGGAGCTCAATTTTGAGCTTGAAACCTTGTCGGAAACCAGGACAGAATCCAATACACCTCCACAGTCCACCAAACCCAAATTAATTGCACCCACACCTTCACAATAGTGAAAGAATCTAAAGCCCCATCAAATCCTCCTTCCATAGAGCCTCTACTATAGCTCTAGACCAACACCCGAATTCGAGCTTGGTCGAATCCACACTTAGGCCTTATACTAAGACCAGAGGCTTAATCCCTAGCCTTTTTGGACCTCAAAAAACATGTTGAGCACCTCTAATTGAAGCTTCCCTTATCAGTGCAAAGGTATAGAACTTCTCCTCCTCCTGAGCCTATTTTGATTCTCCATTTACTTAGAATTTACTTTGATTTGATTTCATGATGTATTTACCATATGGATGTGTTCTTCTTACTTATATGAGCATTTTAAAAAAAAATCTAAAAAAAAGCGCACTTAATTTCGTTGAGAAATGAGAGAGATCTTAAGTCTCAAAGGTGGACGATTCTTGGCTTAAGCTATCGGGGATGATGACCACGCGCTGTTCGATCGCGCGTGTATTGAATGGATGACCAAGATCGAGTCGGACAACGCCTCGGGACATAAATTGCGGGCCAACTCAGCAGCTACGTGGACGGCGACGTCCAACCATAGTGCGACACGCATGCCTTTGGAGCTGCCTATGATCTAGTCAGCACGCGCTGTTTAAATAGATAAATAGGGCTTTTTTCTTATTTATTTAAATACCCCTAACTTCAAAAATCTATAA
>NW_018252212.1:9018-10942 GCF_001263595.1 Phalaenopsis equestris | reverse complement strand
TTTGCATGAAAATAATTATATAAATTAAAATAAATTTTGAAAAATCACATTTTCTCCTCTGATGTCTTAATTGACTCATGAATAAGGTAGGATAAAAATTCCAAAGTCAGTTGAATTGAATTTGACAAATTATCAAGTGATAGAGCCTTAGGGGCAAATGTGTAATTTTGGAAATTAGCCTTAATTAACATTTAGGCTTAATTTAAGAAAGGAAATGGGAAACCTCCGATCTTAATCAATTATTTGATGTTTGAAACACAAGGAATTAATTGGTAGAAACCAATCTTACTTTCTAGATGTTTACTAAAATAAAATAAACCTAGGACTTAAGGGTATGACTTTTGAAGTCAATAATTAATCAATTTAATACCACTATTTTAATTTTTCAAATAAAATTCTGATCACGAATCATGACCACCTAAAGCTTAACCTTTTTAAAGCTAATTAAGACACTCACCTAGGTTTTTAGGGCTATCTAAGTTAA
This sequence comes from Phalaenopsis equestris, assembly GCF_001263595.1. Classification (NCBI taxonomy): domain Eukaryota; kingdom Viridiplantae; phylum Streptophyta; class Magnoliopsida; order Asparagales; family Orchidaceae; genus Phalaenopsis; species Phalaenopsis equestris. The sequence continues at coordinate 10,458 of NW_018252212.1, read as the reverse complement.
ATCAAGACTGATTAAATGAGAATTAGAAAAACAAACACAATTAAAATTAAAACATCTTTCAAACACCACAAGCCCAATTAGGAACAAAATTTGGCTAAGTTTTCCAACAACACTAACTTGCCGCTTTAAGGATCATCACCCACATAATCTTCAAAATTAAATTACAAATGATAGTTAACTTACTCTTAGAGATAATTAAGGCATCAATGTTCATTGAGCATTAGGGTGTTTATAGGATGCATTATTAAGCAACATAATAAGTTTAAAAGAACTCGAGATTTTCCACCAGGCAGTGAGAGAGTAACACGAAGCACGAACCTGCTTCTTTCTCTAGATATGTTGGATACCTCGGAGATCTACTAAACTTAATATATTTTGCTTAACAAAATACTCCTTAACTAAACTCTTAAGGACCCACTAAGATGTGACATAGAGTTAGGAAAACTACCAAAACCTTACCCTTTGTCTCTATAAAAACGAGAAGATTCGCCAGGTACGCTTTTACAGTTTTCAGCATTGTCTTTCTTGTACTTTCATACTGTACTTCTATACCTGTATAATTTTCATGCTAAACAACGATGTCACCCACGACAACTCATAATTTAATCACAAACATGACAAAATAACAATTACAACTAAATTAAGACGTCTCTATCGGATGACCGGGAATCCCTCGGATGAGGTAACCTACGGTTACTAACGAGACTTCCCAGAGTCTAAATGAATATATGGAACTCATTAAGTTAAGTTTAGTAAATTCATTTGGACTAAGTGAATCTGATAGTAATAGTGGTGCCGGAACGAGGGAACCGTAAGATCCTAATCAGTGTCGCTCTAATTAACTTCAACATGCCCCATAACATTTAAAGAACTTTAACTATAAGGCCATTTGATTTGGCATCTCAATTTGACACACTAGAAAACTTAAAATTGTCATGGCAAGGAGCTTGGAGCTAGCATGGTGGGCAGCACGACCATCTTCAACAGGAAAACATGTCTTCCCTAGCTAAATCAATTTCCTTTCTTAGAATTAAACAATAAGCCATAGGATTTTGAGGTTGTTTGCTTATGCAACATAAATCCTCACCTTATCTTTAGGCTTTTGTATAGCTCTGTTGTACAATCTAACCCTAAACTCATCTTAGGATTCTGAGATTGTCGTTTGTTACGACCTAAATCCTCATATCTTTCAGGCTATTTGTGTGGTTGTTTCACATTAATGTAAGCCCCAACAAATAAAATTAGCAGGATGAAAGACTTTAATAATTTCTCCTCAAAATTAAAGCCAAACCTAAGGATAGCTTGGGACATCACTGAGGTTCTCCTCTGGATCCATGACATCTCCTAGTTCTTACTCCTTTGGACTTTACGACAAAATGTTCCAAATTTGAACTAATCCCCTTTCACACCTCTACGTCCGATCTCATTGAAAAGTCCTAC
>NW_018252212.1:4727-8903 GCF_001263595.1 Phalaenopsis equestris | reverse complement strand
AAATAAAAACCCTATTTAATCCTTTATATTAAATAGGGGAACTTGTTGTCAAATATAAAGGTTTCGCAGACCAAACAAATATCATATATTTCTTAGTTTATTTGATCGAGTCTCACCTTAAAGTCTTTTGTTTATCCTTTGGAATAGATATAGGATTTGAGGTACATCGCTCTTTAGTTTAAACTATGAAAAATATGGGGTCAACTTGATTTCATATTTTTTTAAAACTTAAATATATATGTAAATTAAAACATCCTTCCGAAATAGGCGATGATATTTTGATTCCAGTGACCGACAGCTTCTTACGGGAAACTCCTCCAACCAAAAATAGTGCCGACATGGATTAATCTTCATTACGCCAGAAAAAGGAATGTTAAGGTATTCTTACCATTTAACAGAACCGTGTACAAATAATGTGACAGAATATGAAACATTAATAACTGGGTTACAATTGACAATATCAATGGGTATAACTGACATTAATATCTACGGAGATTCACAGTTGATTATTCAATAGGGTGTTGGACAATATAGAATTTTGAAACCCAAATTAGAAAAATATCACTATTATACAGTGAAGTTATTGGAACAGATTCCAAATGTGACGATGTACAGTATCCCAAGGGGAGAAAATGCTCTTGCAGATGCTTTAGCCAGACTCGCCAAGGAATTTGCATGTCCACAGGAAAGTTTCATCAAGATAACTGTTCAAGGGCTTCAAGTTCTATCTCAAATTGATATCGATACTCTGAATATATTGGGTAAAGAAGAAACAATAATGTCAACTACAGAAAGTGCAAAAGATTGGTGTCAACCTTTTATAGAATATTTGCAAACAGAAAAGTTACCATATGATAAGATTAGATAAAGAAAAGAGCCTTGTCGTATGCTTTAATAAATAATGTTCTTTACCGAAGATCTTTTGACCAAATGTGGTTAAGATGCGTGAATGATTTAGAAGCTCAAGAAATTGTTAAAGAGGTACATTCAGGACTTTGTGACGCTCATCAGTCAGGTCCTCAAATGAAAATGAAGATCAAAAGGCTGGGATATTACTAACCTGCAATGATGACTGACTGTATGAAGGTTGCTAAAAGTTGTCATCAATGCCAAGTACACGGAGTGGCCTTACATTAATATCCAAACATGCTACCCCCAACAATAGCATCATGGTTGTTTGCGTGTTGGAGTACAAATATAGTAGGTCCTATAGACTCTTCATCTTCGATGAGACATCGGTTCATACTCGCTACAACAGATTATTTTTTGAAATGGGCAGAGGCAATACATCTTCGGGAAGTGAAAGCACACCATGTTCTGTTGTTCTTCAAAAATCAAGTTGTATATCGTTTTGGGGTACCACACAGGATCATCTCAGATAATGGGTCCGCATTCAAAAATACAAAAAATCAATAACTTCATCAGAAGACACGGAATAGATTAGCATTATTCTACAATTTATTACCCTAAGGCTAACGGATTGGCCGAGGCTTTTAATAAGACTCTCATCCAAATTATGAAGAAACCTTTGAACAAAAAAAAAAGAAATTGGGAATAGAAGTTATTAGAAGCCTTATGGGCCTACTGGACCACGTTCAGAACTCCAACTCAGTCTACACCTTACGCTCTTGTGTATGGGTACGAGGTTGTGCTACCTTTAGAAGTTCAACTTCTATCTCTCAGAGTCACCGTCGCCAATAAAATTACCACTGAAGAGAATGCCAGATTACGATTAGAAGAACTAGAAAGTTTGGAAGGAAAACGACTGACAGCGCAAAAAAATCTAGAATTTTATCAAGCTAGAATGATTCAAGCACATGATAAGCTGGTCCGCCCCAAGACTTTCAAAGTCAGTGACTTGGTTCTTGTCTTTAGAAAACCTATTCTTGCACAGCGCAAAATAGGAGGGAAATTTGAACCAACCTGGGAAAAACCATTCATCGTTGAGAAGGTTTACTCTAGAGGCTCTTATCAATTATTAGATTGTCAAGGAGAACGACCTATGATTCCCATCAATGGATGATATCTGAAAAAGTACTACGCGTCATGATGTTTCGAAAGAGCAAACTCTAGAAATAGAGACTTGTTCTTAGAAGCACTGATGTTCTAGTTGTAACTGGGTCTGAATTTAAAATTCTAAGAAAATATACTTGAATACAAGAAACTATTTTGAAAAGAATCTGTCTGTATAATTCTATGTATATGACATGACACTTTTCCTTTCCACTAAATAATTAAAGAATTCATATTGTTCTTGCTTGAGTCCGTTCTGACATACTGATTGGTTTCCTGTTTTGCTGCAGGAAAATGTCAAGAGGAAGACTGATTTTTATTTTCAAGAATTGTATGGGTTTTGCCCTTAACAAATAGAAGTTCGAAGAAGGGGGAGTGATCGAATTTGATCTCAACTTTGACCAGACCGAACTGGATTACAAAAGTTCGGCCTTAACCGTGGTTAATAAAGAAGAATTTTGTGAGCAAAAACCTGTACTAAAATTCAGAAGTAAGAATCAATTCACCGCTACGAAGAAAAGAAAGTTAGAAAAAATTGTTGAAGCAGAATTGAGTAACGCTGTGATTAATCGGTTGATCGAATCAAATCAATGGTAATGACTTCAAAGGGCGAGCTTGTTGGTGCTACCCCTACCGACGCTCAGCCGGAAGGTAAAACAACACTCACTCGCATGCAGAAAAGAAACTGAAACTGCCACATCCAAGATGCTGGAGCAGTTAAAAAAACAAGAGGAAAATGAAGATGTTATTACACAAATGGCAATCAAATTAAAATGGAAAACTTCTGATCAGCCAGTTGAAGTTCTACCTCAACTCGTGAAGGCTGAAGAAAAGGTGATTTCTAAGAAGGAAAAGACTGAAGAAAGATCTATGGAAGTTGAGCCTTATATTCCTCAATTTGTAAGCAGAACGCGTTCTTTACAAATTATTCTGGAACATGAGCTGGAGAAATATGAGAAAGTGAGAAAATAAAACTTTGAGCATTTTTCAAAGGCTTCAAAGAAAATATGTTAATATACTTGAAGGATTAGAATTTCACACCAATGTATTCACTAGCAACGAGCAGGATGATATTGTGAAGCATGTCTTTTTGGAAAGAGATATAGGGCGAGCTGGTCGGTTAAGAAGAAGAACATATTCCGAGCCCAGGAAGTGGAAATGTGGTAAAAGAAAGCTTACAATACAGTATGGTTGCTGTTATAATTTTGCTCAGGACAAGGAAGGAAATCTGCCTGGAATAATTCGCCATGATAAAGTTGATCCTTTACCATCGTTCATAAAGAGGATGATTAAACAATTGGTGACTTGACATATCTTACCAGCAAATTGTATTCTCAATAGCTTCATAGTTAGTATCTACAAGGCTGGTGACTGTATTCCTCCACACGTTGATCATCATGATTTTGCGAGACCATTCTGCACAGTCTCATTCATAAACAAATGCAACATTATGTTTGGGATGGAAATCCAGATTATCGGTGATGGAGAATTTTGAGGTTCTGTGGAGATCCCTTTACTCGTGGGACCAGTTTTGGTTCTGAAAGGTAACGACGCTGATCTAGCTAAACACTGCATCCCTGGGGTACTATATACGAGAGTTTCTATAACTCTCAGGAGAATGAATGAAGATAAGGTGCCATTCCGTTTTAAGCCTAATCCTGAGATAAAGAATTTATAGCCTTATGAGGTATAAGTTATTTAAAGATAACACACCTCAATATATATTTAGGAAAAGCTATTTCTACTTTTTCGGTGATATGTTAGAAGGTGAGGCTAGTCTTTATATAGCTTACCATTTTGACATGGATACTGACAGTAGATCACCAGTTGAATGATATGCAAATGAGATTCAGTGATATGTATCTAGTATTGACATATGGAAGAATATTCAGATATATGGATCATTCATATGACTCCGAAAGATATTTTGATTATGTCTTCTTAAACAGAATCAAATAGTATTACATTTGGTATCAGATTACATTCCTGGCATGACAGTTTACTGAAAATGAGTTGAAATTTTTTTCACAATTATGAATGCAAATTTAGGCAATTGATTGAGAAAACAAATGAATTTTGGTTTCTCTCAATTCTGAGAAAGGCTACAAAAGCAAGAACTATGTGTAAAATAACATATGCAATGAATAATATATATATATATAT
>NW_018252212.1:0-4501 GCF_001263595.1 Phalaenopsis equestris | reverse complement strand
ATATATATACACACACACACATATATATATAAAACTAATTAATAATAAACAATGAAACATTTTTTAAAAAAAAAATCATGAAAATTTCATATAAATAAACTTTTCTCACCACGAGTTGATTGTTCCTATACTTATGTAAATTTTGTCTTTTCTTTCACAATCTTGTAAACCTTACAAATTTCAAATTTCCACAATCTTGTAAACCTTACAAATTTCACATTTCCATAAGTCTTCAAATTCTGCACATTTCATACTTCATTTACACACAATTCTCGTACGATTACACATGATTCTTCACATCTTTATAAATTCATACGGCTATCACGTTCTTATACAGTCTTACACGATATCTCACATTTTGAAACAAATTCCTATACTCATATATTTCAGGATTGGTATAGGGACGTCGATTCCTTTCACATATTTTTCACATTCACGATATTTCTGAGTCGGTGCTTGGATTCCAATTCTCATTCTGGGACTGGTACTCAGATTCCAATTCCCATCATGGAGTTAGTGCCAACATTCTGAGTCTTTCCTTGAAAGTTGGCGTAATATCCTGACGGTTGCCATTCTTTAACTAGATCTAGTTCGGACATAACATCCCTAGTGATAGCCCAAATTGATATAGTCTTTCCTTGAAATTTGGCGTAATATCCTTAATGGTTGTCATTCTTTGACTAGATCTAGTTTGAACATAATATCCCTGGCAGTAGCCCGAACTGGTATAGTCTTTCCTTAAAATTTGTTTCCTTAAAATTTGGTGAAAATTTGGTGTAATATTCTTAATGGTTGCCATTCTTTGACTAGATCTAGTTCAGACATAATATCCCTAGCGGTAGCCCGATATGGTATAGTCTTTGCTTGGAATTTGGCGTAATATTCTTAATGGTTGTCATTCTTTAACTAGATCTAGTTCGGACATAATATCCTTGGTGGTAGCCCGAACTGGTATAGTCTTTCCTTGAAATTTGACGTAATATCCTTAATGGTTGCCATTCTTTGACTAGATCTAGTTCAGACATAATATCCCGAGTGGTAGCCCGAGCTGGTATAGTCTTTCCTTGAAATTTGGTGTAATATCCTTAATGATTGCCATTCTTTGACTAGATCTAGTTCGGACATAGTATCCCTGACGGTAGCCCGAACTGGTATAGTCTTTCCTTAAAATTTGGTGTAATATCCTTAATGGTTGTCATTCTTTGACTAGATCTAGTTCGTACATAATATCCCTGACGGTAGCTTAAACTGGTATAGTCTTTCCTTGAAATTTGGCGTAATATCCTGAATGGTTGCCATTCTTTGACTAGATTTAGTTCGAACATAATATCCATGGCGGTAGCCCGAACTGGTATAGTTTTTCCTTGAAATTTGGCGTAATATACTTAATGGTGGCCATTCTTTGACTAGATATAGTACAAACATAATATCCCTGACGGTAGCCCGAATTGGTATAGTCTTTCCTTGGAATTTGGCGTAATCTCCTTAATGATTGCCATTCCTCAACTAGTCTCAGTTCAGATACAACTTCCCCAGCTTTATTCCTAGTTTAACTGGTCTCTTCCTGTTTCACTTAGGTTGGAAGAGAAGTCCACTTCGACTCTGTAATAAATCCTAAGAAAACAGATGACATTTTTTCGACTAGTTTCAACTCAGATGTGACTTCCCCAACAGTATTCTGAGTTTATATAGTCTTCCTGCTTCACTTATTTCTCTACATACTTTCGAATAAGGTTTAATCTTGATTCTTCCTCTACACATTTTCTCATATTATTGTCAAATGTTGAATGTTTCCTTTACACATATTTTGAAAGTCATTTAAAAATTCAAATCCATGACAGTAATGTCAAAAGATATCTACCCACTCCCAACAAAAATCTTACTTCACTTCAATTCGACATTCGATTTGTCCCAAGTATGGTTACTTGGACATTCTTTAAGATTTTGTTAATCATTTTGGTCAACACCAATAAGCGCAGCGTGCTTGTGCAGCACACCACACCTATTGGGGGTCCATTTGTTGACCTCAATTTTGAGGTCTTCATTTTTCTTTTCCTGTCTTCATTTTTCTTTCTTTAAATACCCTAGGATCTAGCCTTAGGATTTCTCTATTTTGACCCTCCTAGAGGACTAGACTAGGACCTACACCACTTAAAAAAATTTGAGCCATTTCTTCACTCTTTGAGGTTTCATATGGATGGTTTCAGATCCCCAAGATTCGATTGAGTCAATTGAAAAGCCGACATATCGAAACTCTTATTGAGTTACTATAAGAATTTGAAAGACATAGGTGAACCCCACGATGTGTGTGACGTTTGACTTTCTACTGCGAGGACCGGGAGGACCGATCAATGATATACTCGTTAAATCACTCTGATTGGACCAAAATAACTTCTTTTGCCGCAACACACATAAATTGAGGTTAATTTGGTGCAATTGTCGACAAACTTGTCCAGGTGACCTCAGATGATGACACAGACTGCGCCGGTGCGTTTGGGACGTTGATTTTAGAAAAGACACTCATTTTTGTTAGAATACCGCGCTTGCAAGAAATTTGATATTTTATTTAAAAATAATAATAATAAAATCATTTTTTAATAGAAGGGTTTTAAAATTCCTAAATCTAAACTCTCACACACGTTCCTCCCCTCCTCCTATCGAAATCGTTCTTGCCCTAACCAGACTTTTTCCTCCTCCTCCCTTCTCCTGACCGGATCTCAAAGCTTCTTCCGGTTCTCCGGTTATCTCTTTCCTCGTCGGCCTTAACCGACTTTCGTCGCTGGTCGCCTTGTCAGTAAGCCTTTTTTTTTAACAAACTTTCCTGCCCAAATGTGTAAGTCTTATCGGTGACCACTCCTCCTTCCCTTGGCTATAAATACCCCCTCTGGGGAAGGATTAAGGATTTTTTTTAAGACAATCTGAGAATTTTTTTTCTTGGCTTAAGGTTTTCCTTGTGGGCTATTTGGAGAGAGTTCCAGGGTTTGATCTCTTTTCGTGTATTGAGGAAGGAGTTCAGTTGGTTGGCATTTCCTTTCTGTGTTATCCTCTTTCATTCGTGGGAGCTGGATATTGTTTTGGTTATTGTTTCTATAGTTTCTTACACCCTCTAGAAACTTTCAGAGGTAAGTTCTTCTCTTCTTCTTCTTTGGCCCTTTCAAAGGACTTTCAAGATCATTATCAAATGAGTTTATAAAATCTGTCTTGATCTATCTGAGAATTTGACATCCTCTTTTAGTTTATTTTATTAGTGATTTTTGAACATTGAGCACAATTTTATTTTTTTAAAAAAAAAAAATCTAGACCCATGGATATATGATGCTTATTGGAGAAGATCGGTTTATTCTTATAAATTTCTTGAAATAAGATTTATGAGATTAAATTTGCTGGAATTATCATGATTTTGAGCAGTTTATTTGATGATTCGGCTTTGTTCCTTATACTGTTATCCCTGTTCGAAAATTTGTTGGAATTACCAAGCTTTGAGCAGTTTATTTTGATAGTTTAATTTTCTCTTCCTGCTAACCTATGATCGAATATATGTTGGAAGTATTATTTGGTTTTGAACAGCTATCTGAGGCTCAGTTTTTGCTCCTATCGTTGATGCTTCTATTTGAATAATACATTGGAACTATAATTGTAGTTGAAGAATAGTTTGGTGGCTCAATCTTGCTCCTATTGTTGATGCCTCTATCTGAATATTTATTGGAACTATAATTGAATTTGAATAACTGTTGGGGCTCGGTTTTATTTTTACTGCTGCCCCTTTACTTGAGTATGAATATTGGAAATGTTTTAGTGCTTCGAGTAGTCGTTTGGTGGTTCAATTTTACTTCCTGTTGTCCCTTTGTTCAAATACATATTGGAAATATTGTTTGGTTTTTTTTTCTTTTGAATAGTTATGTGAGGCTAGGTTCAGCTGAAATTACATTATATTTTGTCCCGTATGTTGAGATCGGTTCGGCCTAAGATTTGTATGGATTTTGGCCCTTTTTCTAGACTGAGTTATACCTATAATTTTTTTCTCTGTTTTGACACATTTGATGTGCTCAGTTTGGCTTCTTTTGGGTTGTGTTTTGGCTGGATATCTTTCTTACTTTCCTGTTTTAGCCCCTTTACTGAGCTCAGTTTAACCCTTTTACTGGATTCGGTTTTGGCCTTGTGGTGGCTCAGTTTTGGTCATGTTGTAGCTCAATTTTGGCCTTGTGATGGCTGCGATTTTGGCCTCGTAGTGGCTTGGTTCTAGCCTTATTTTCTCGACAAGTTGGTTAATCTGTGGATTAATATTTGTAGAATTGTCCCATGTCATGTGGCATTAGTTTTGATGTATTATCAAAAGTTTTAATTAATGGGATTTTTGTATATATCAGGAACATTCTTATGTATTCACACATCTAGCATCTGAAACATTAAAGGCATCTTGAAGCATTCGTTTGCTGATTATACATTCCCCATATCAAAACATATATATATGTCTAAGGTTATTACAAATTTGAAACATCTT
>NW_018252211.1:11702-12624 GCF_001263595.1 Phalaenopsis equestris | reverse complement strand
AGTTCTCTGTGATCAGGGACATTTTCTAAAAATAAGATTATATTTAAAAAAAAACTTGATTGTTAGCCTATTTTAAATATTTATAATATTTAAAATAAAAATCACAAAAACAATAAAACTCGTGGAAATGTTCTAAATTGCTTCCTAATTACTTAGGAACAATTAGAATATTTTTTTCTGATTCTCTAAATAAAGATATTGAATTTCAAAGCTTAAGAATATTTTTTAAAAGGCTAAAAATGTGTTTTCACTAAAATAATTCCAATAAATCAAGGAAAAATAAAAAAAATATATAAAATTTGCTCTTCTGAGTTCTCTGACCTTAGGGAGATTTTTGAAAAATATAAAACTAAATTTTCACCACTTAAAATATTTTATTTTTATTAAATAACCCAGAACATGAAATAATTCTAATAAATGACAGAGAATTAAAAAAATTATAAAATTTGGTCCAAAGGCTTCCCTAGTCTAGGTCTACCTCCAATAAAAATTTCAAAAGATTATAATTTACCTTGGTCAAGTTAGGAATTTTCTTTAAAAATCTTATTTTTGCATGAAAATAATTACATAAATTAAATCAAATTTTGAAAAATTAAATTTTGAAAAAATCACATTTTCTCCTCTGATGTCTTAATTGACCCATGAATGAGGTAAGATAAAAATTTTAAAGTCATTTGAATTGAATTTGATAAATTATAAAGTATTAGAGCCTTAGGGAACAAATGTGTAATTTTGTAAATTTAACCTTAATTAAGATTTAGGCTTAAGTCAAGAAGGGGAATGGGTAACCTTGGATCTTAATCAATTTATTTGATGCTTGAAACACAAGGGGTTAATTGGTAGAAACCAATTTCACTTTCCTCATTAAAAAGATAAGTTAATAAATTTCTAAATTATTAAAATTTAGAAGTTTATTAAAATT
>NW_018252211.1:11048-11646 GCF_001263595.1 Phalaenopsis equestris | reverse complement strand
TCTTTATTTTCAAATAAAATCCAAATCATGAATCACGAGCACTTAAAGCTTAACCTTTTCAAAACTAATTAAGACACTCACCTAGGCCTTAGGGGCTTAGTGGTGACTTAGGCTAAATTAAAATTTGATTAAGCAAAGATTAGAGAAATAAACATGATTAAATCAAACATCTTTGAAACACAACTAAGCCCAATTAGGATTAAAATTTGGCTAAGTGTTCAAATTACACTAACTCCCCTTCAAGGGTCTTCACCCACATAATTCTCAAATTAAATGATAAGTGATAATTACTCTATTCTTAAGGATAATTGAGACATCAGGTTCACTGAGTAATAATGTATTTGTAGGATGAACCATTAAGCAACATAATAAGTTTAAATGAACTCAAGACTTTTCACAAGTTGGTGAGAGGGAGGCATGGACCTGCTTCCCCCTTTTAACTTGTTGGATAACTCAAAGGCCTATTAAACTTAATATTCTTCGCTCAATGGAATCATCCTTAATTAAACTTCTTAGGGCTCACCAAAATTTTACCTTTCCTGCTCTTCATAAACTGCCTGAACATGCATTTTAAGTTTCAGGTGGTGGAATGAGAAGA
>NW_018252211.1:10229-10930 GCF_001263595.1 Phalaenopsis equestris | reverse complement strand
AAAACTAAAATCAACCAAGATAAAATTCACCGCCACAACATTAAAAGTATAAAACAACTCAAAATTTAATCACAAACATCACACGAAACCACAACTTCAACTAAACTAAGATGTCTCTATCGGATGATCGAGAATCCCTTGGAGAAGGTAACCTACGATTGCTAACGAGGATCTCCATGCACAGTTTAAAGGAAATTATGGAACTCATTAAGTTGAGTTTAGTAAGTTCATTTGAACTAAGTGAATCCAATAAAAAATAGTGGTGTCCGAACGAGGGGAGCCGTAGGATCCTAACCGGTTTTGCTCTAATCCACTTTAATATGCCCTCATAAAATTTAAAGAACTTCAACCATAGGGCCTCCTGATTTGACATTATAACTAAACACACTAGATAACTCAAACTTGTCGAGGTAATGTGCTTGGAGCTAGCATGGTGGGCAGCACGGCCATCTTCAACAGCAAAACCTGTTTTCCCCATCTAAACCAATCTTCCTTCCTTAGACTTAAACAACAAAGCCATAGGTCTTCGAGGTTGCTTGCTTATGCAACGTAAATCCTCACCTTATCTTTAGGCATTTGCATAGCCCTGTTATACAATATAAGCTCTAACTTGTCTTAGGATTCCGAGGTTATCGTTTGTCACGACCTAAATCCTCACATCTTTCATGCTATTTGTGTGATCGTTTCACACGAATATAAGC
>NW_018252211.1:4359-9828 GCF_001263595.1 Phalaenopsis equestris | reverse complement strand
CAGACCAAACGGACGTCATACTTTCCTTAGTTTATTTGATCGAGCCTCATCCTCAAGTCTTGTGTTTATCCCTCGGGATAGATACAAGATTTGAGGTACAGTGCTCTTTCATTTTAAACTATAAAAAATATGGGGTCAGTTTGATTTTATTCTTTAAGTTCTTTCTGAAGAGGGCGACGGGATTTTGATTCTGGGGCGCCCGACAGTTTCTTACGGGCAACTCCCCACAAACCAACCCAAAATAACGCCGACGCAGCACGACCATCTTCAACAACAAACATCTCTACACCAGCTAAACCATCCCTTAGAATTAAACAAATGAACCATAGGATTTTGAGGTTGTCCGCCTAGTGTGACATAAGTCCTCAAATTTTCTTTAGGCGTTTGTATGGCTCTGCGATATAATATAAGCCCTAACTCGCTTTAGGATTCCGAGTTTATCATTTGGTGCGACCTAAACCCTCACATCCTCCAAGCTATTTGTGTGATCGTTTCACACTAATGTAAGCCCTAATTAATAAAATTGGAAAGATTAAACACTTAAATATTTCTCCTCTGAGTTGATACCAAACCATAGTATAGACTGAGAGGGCGTTAAGGTTCTCCTCAAGATCCTTGAAACGTAGTTCTTCATCCTTTGGATTCTAAAAATAAAATATTTTGATATTCAGTCATTCCCCTTTCACACCTCTTTGTGTGATCTCTTCGAAAAGTCATATCCTTTAAAATTCTTGAAGACAATATCCCTTGATTTTATGAAGAGTTTTCTTAGGTCACTTCAGTTATCTAAGATGTAATTAACTATATCGGCTTGCCTTTAGAGGAAAAATTAGCGAATGTAATTAACTATAAGGGCTTGCCTTTACAGAAAACTTTCAAGAACCCAGCTTAAAATAAACTTTTTAATTTTTTATAGTAAATAGGGGAACTTGTCAACTTATAATAAAAAGGTTTTTCAGACTAAACAGATGTCATACATTTCTTAGTTTATTTGATTGAACCTCACTGTGAAGTCATGAGTTCATCTTTCGAGATAGATACATAATTTTAAGGTGTAGTTCTCTTTCATTTAAACTATGAAAGATATGAGATCAGATTGATTTCATATTTTTCTATAGTATATATATATATAAATTAAATGTCCCTCTAAAGCGGGCGTCGAGATTTCCATTCCAGCAACCCCAGCTTCCATAGGACTCCTAAAAATGTGTTGACAAGCCTCCTTAAATAGAGTAAGGCATCTTATTCTCATCTTCAAGATCGGTCTAAGGCCACTTTAAAAGGAGTAAGGCATTCGATTCTCTACAAAAATCTTTGAGGTAGGTATAAGGCCTCCCTATATGGAGTAAGGTATCTTATTCTCATCTTTTAAGATCGATCTAAGGCCACCTTAAATGCACTAAGGCATCCGATTCTCTACATAAATCATTGAGATAGGTATATGAGATAGGTATAAGACCACCTTAAATAGAGTAAGTCATCATATTGTCATCTTTCAAGATCAGTCTAAGGCCACCTTTGAATGGAGTAATATGATTGATTCTCTACACAAATCTTTGAGATAGGTATAAGGCCACCTTAAATTTTGTAAGGCATCCTATTCTCATCTTTTGAGATGGGTTTAAGGCCACCTTAAGTGGAGTAAAGAATCTGATTCTCTACACAAATCATCGAGATAGGTTTAAGACCACCTTAAAAAGAGGAAGGCATGTTATTCTCATCTTTCGAGATCAATCTTAAGCCACCTTAAATGGAGTAAGGCACCTGATTCTCTAGACAAATCCTTGAGATAGGTATAAGGCCACCATAAATGGTGTAACGCATCCTATTCTCATCTTTTGAGATCGGTATAAGGCTATCTTAAATGAAGTAAGGCATCTAATTCTCTACACAAATCTTTCAGATAGGTGTGAAGCCACCTTAAAATGTGCACAGCATCCTATTCTCATCTTTCGAGATTGGTCTAAGGCCACGTTAAATGGAGTATTGCATTTGATTCTCTACAAAAATCTTTGGGATAGGTATAAGGCCACCTTAAATGGAGTAAGGCATCCCATTCTCATCTTTCCAGATCAGTCCCCCTAATTTTGATTCTCATTCTGGGATTGGTACTCAAATTCCAATTCCCATCTCGAGATCAATTTAAATGGAGTAAGGCATCCTATTCTCATCTTTCGTAATTGGCCTAAGGCCACCTTAAATGGAGTAAGGCATCTGATTCTCTACACAAATATTCAAGATAAGTATAAGGCCAGCTTAAATGGAGTAAGGCATCCTATTCTCATTTCCCGTACTTTCATTACATCTAAGGTTGAATGTGAGTCTCTGCACTTTTTTTTCTCGATGTAGCACTCCTTTCCTTTGACCTGTCCTTTGAGTTAGATGTGTGTCCCTGTGCATTCCACCTCAATCCCATCTCTTCACATATTTTCGCCTTCTAAAATTAAATTTTCACAAAATCAAGACTGAAAAATAAATTAAAGTTTTCTAACATCAAATTTAAAATTGAATTTCCTTTTCCCCCAGTAGGAGTCCCTGCTTACTCCCCAGTGGGAATCTTCTACTCTTTTTTATTCTATTCTGAGTGTCCTGGCTCGGACAACCATGTTGGCTTTGTTGATCTCTTTGCTAATCACCAATACGTGCGGTGTGCTGGCCCCGACACACCACACCTATTGGGGGTCCATTTATTGACCTTATTTTTGGTTGAGGTCTAGTTTCTTCCTTAGTGGCCTAACGTCTACCCATAGAACTTTAATGATGAATATTCCTAGAAGACTAGAAAAGAAACCCTCACCATTAGAAACTCTAAACTATTCTTTCCTTAACTTGAAGTTCCCCATATTGGTCCTAACCTCTACACTTAGCAGGTGGGGCCAATATGGGGGAGCTCAAAGGGAGTCCCCATAGGGTTACTTGTCCCTAGGGTTAACCCTCGGTGGTGTGGTATTGCTTAGTTTAACACACACACTTGCACATTACACTGCCACTTACAAACTTGAACCCAAACAAACTTAACTTTGCTCGTTTAATCCTTTGGGAGACTCATGTATATGGTTCTCTAGGCCACTAACCCTAGGCTAGGGTTTAGCTAAAACCAGTGCATAGTGGACTTAAAGTAGGGAATTCTATTGGTGCATAGCTCAAGTAGAATGGTTGACATCCCAATTTTACCAAAATACCCAACTTAACATTTTGCCCTCAAATCTACCCAATTTACCAAATTACCCTTGACACCCGAAATTGACAAAAATTCCCAAGATCACCCAAAATACCCAACTTTGTTAAAAAAATATCTCAAACCATTTGAAACCACCCAAATAGTGCAAAACACCCCAAAAATCTCAAAATTACCAAAACACTCCTGATTTTCCCAAAATTACCAAAATACCCCTCATTATCCAAATTATCCCAAAACCCTCAAAATCATTTCAAATGTCATCAAAATCAATTTGGACCACTCCATTGAGACCAATTTGACCAATTTGACCTATTTTGATCATAAGCCCCAACTTGCCCTTAAAGGCCCAACTACCCAAATTTGCCCCAATGTCTACCAATTTGATCCCAACCATCCTCAATTTCAATTCTAAACTCAAATTAATCATGTATAAAATGGATTAAAACCAAATCAAAGCTCAATTTAACCCAATTTCAATCTCAATCCCAAAATCCCCAATTTGACTCCAAGCCAAAATCTCACTCAATTGAACCCCCAAACCTACCCAATTGCCCCAACTTTCAATCATAAACAATTTACAACACTTCTCCACATCAAATTGAATCTTCAATTGGCCTTGTTCAAGCCTCAATTTCACTCAAAATTAATTTGGACCAAAACCCACAATTTTGCCCCAAATTAGAAATGTCCCCATATGGCACCAAATCGAACTCCAAAATCCAAAAATTTCCATCCAATTGATATCCAAAACTTGTCATGGCAATCTTTAAGACCAATTTGAACTATCAATTGGGCCTTAGCCAAACTCTAGCCCAGCTCAAGCTCAAGTCTAGCCCAATATCCCCAAAATTAGCCATGAGCCAAAATCATTCAAATTGAACTTCCAAATCAATTCAAAATCACTCCAAACCTTTTCTAAAATCTTTATGACCATGATCTACACCATTTTGATCACTTAATAGAGCTCAATGTCATGATTAGCCCAACCCAAACCCAACTTCAAGCCAAAATGCCAAAATTGAACCCATGCCCCAAAATTGACCTAACCAAACCAAATTGATCAAACCAAACCCACTACAGCCACCATCTAGACTCTAGTGACCAGATTAGACCAACCTAGCCCATCCTACTTGAGATATGGACCAATGGTCCCTTGATTTAAGGGATCTCCTCCCATTTTTTGCCTAAATCGAAATATCTTTGCCATCATCACTTGTCATTAGGGGTTAACTACCATTAGCCACCCCCTGACCTCCCTGAGCCTAGAGGTGACCTCACCCTGGTCAGCCACTACCTCAGCTGCAGGATAACCCCAAATCAAGAGAGCCCTCTCACCCATATACACTCAAATTCACTCATCCAAACTGGCTACTCCCAATTGGACTTTAGCACTATTCAACCCTCCACATAAGCTGCTAATTGAACCCAAATTGAAGCACAGTCAACCACCTCAAGCTCCTATATTTAAACCATACCTCCCGCGGTCAAGAAGAGAGCTGAACTATTTTTTTGGGGAAACTCTACCAAATTGTTTCCAGAACTCTTCCAAGATCTCTTAAGCCCATTCCAACCATCTTCCAGTCATTCCCCTTTCACACTCCTTTGGTATGATCTTTTAAAAAGTTCTACCCCTTGAAATTCTTAAAGACAATACTCCATGATTTTAATCGAGATTTTTATTAAGTGACTTCAGTTATCTAAGATGTAATTAACTATAAGGTCTTTGATGCGCACCTAGTGTGTGCCATTTTTCTGCGTGTTTTATGGCCATTTAAATCCCTAGTAACAGTGTCCAAAACTGACATATTGACAGTAACTTTATATATGCTTGAAAATATAAGTATTTAATATTGCTGCTAAAAGATCTAAAAGATTTAATTCGAATGCTGCTACTAGAAGATTTAATTCCTTAGCAACGACATCAAATAGATTCGATAAATTATAGATTCGATAAATATGTATGTATAAAATATTCAGTAATTGTAAAGTCACACTTATCAACACAAGTATACGTATCGCTCAAGTAATATAGGGCTCTAATGGAGTCCTAGATATCAAACCATTAGGGAGTAATATTAGAACTATGAACTAAGATTTTAGAAAAGTAATATTTAATCACAACAATAGAATTCAAATTGCTTATCTGTCACTCATAGGAAATTGAAGTAAATATGTAATTTTAATAACTCTTAAATAACTAATTATACTAATGAAGGTTCTAATGTGATATTCAATATGTAAGAAAGCATCATTCTCCTTGTCAGGAAATTATAGTGAATGGATAAAGT
>NW_018252211.1:3779-4098 GCF_001263595.1 Phalaenopsis equestris | reverse complement strand
CAACTTCCAAGGGCTTTGACCTCCTTGAATCTTGGATGTAATCTTCACTTCAGTTGTAAAACTCAACATATTTTAACAAATCAATTGGTCAGATTGAAAGTAAATTAAGATTGAAGTGAAAAGATTATCACAACTTCTTTAACATTCTCATGGCACAACCCAATTCAAATCACCATTTCAAAAATCTCAAGACATGGAGAAAGACAAGAGAATACTCAGATTTCATGGGGAAAACACAACAAAACTCAGAATTCATATATAAAATCAAAGTTATACAAAATACAATAATAAATAAACTTATCTCTAATTTCTCCCCAAG
>NW_018252211.1:607-3484 GCF_001263595.1 Phalaenopsis equestris | reverse complement strand
TCCGTTGGCAGCCTCGAGGGCGCCATCGGCGGGCTTTCTAAGTGAATTAAATCTGAAGTCTCGGGAAAAGTCAACCGTCAGCGGCGTCGAGGGCGACGTCGGCGCCCTAGTTCAAATCTTCATATTTTGGTCTTTTTCGCTCCAAATTAGCTATTTTTTGCATCTTTTTGCTCCAATGACCCTAATTCATCATTCCTGCAACGAAACATCAAACATACTTTCTTTAAAGTGCAATATCATCAAAAACAATATAAAATAGGTATGAAAATCTCAACATATTTTCCTTTGGTCACATATCCCGAAATTACGCAACAATTTAACTTTAAAAAATATGACCAAAAACTTGATCCAATTTATATTTAGCGGTTAAAATAAAAATATTATAAAATATATAAAATAGTTCACACATTAGTGGTTATATGCCAGTGTGCATATCACTTCAAGTAAATTAGGGCTTTCTTTAAAAACCTCAGTATCGATCCTACAGGAAAGCGCAATAAGAAATCTCTTAGGCTAATTCTAGATTACTACTATGAAGTTTTTGTTTGGAAGATGGAAATTCTTATGATAATAAAATAAATCACAGTATTCAAACTATAAAATTAAAGAAAGACATGTTAAAATGGATTTAATGAATGCTAACAGAAATGTACCTATAAGAACCAAGTTTACTAAACTAATTTATAAACTTAAAAATTAAATTTATTATGACCAAACAAAGTTTTATGATGAAGAGTTCAAATTTAAGAAAGCATCCTTCCCTTGTATAATAAGTATATGGACTGTGAAGAAACTAAAAATCATTTAAAAATATAAAAAAAAAATTTGTGCCAAATAGGAGCAATCCTATTCTTTACCCTCTTCCAAGTGTATAAAGAACATTGACTAATCCAGAGTTTGGTCCCTAATTCCGTGGTTAGGCCGGGAGGATACTGGCTGCCACTCTAGAGCTCCCACTACTCCATCGCTTGAGGGCTAACAATCTCACATTAGTTTCCAATCAACTAGACCAAATTGGGGATTTTAATCCATCACCTTAAAATCTCCAATTCTGCATCCCCAAAAGTATATTTCTCTTTTTATTTGCAGTCAAACCCATGGATGAAATACTGTCCCATGAAATCAAATGTGATTCTCCCCATGTTGTAGAAATCATAGCCCTTTTGGAACATTTGTTTCTCAACACGTTTTAACATTTCAATTGGCCAAATTAAAAATAAATAAAGATCGGAGATCAAACTATTACAAATTATTGACATTTAAAATCGTATAAAATAAAATCAATTCTTCACAAAATCATATCTAAAAATTAGGGAGAAGTATAAAGAAGACTACTCACATATACAAAAACAAGTTTACAAAACAAAAAGATAAAATAACACAATTTACCTCACAATCCTTCCCAATTCCCTAAAAGTTCTCTTCAAGCCTTTCTCTCTTTACAAGCACTCTCAGTTCTCTTTTAGAAGTGTAATGAAGAAGAAATTTCTCACATTCCCTCTCCTCTTACAATCCTTAAAGAAAATCTTCAAGCCCTTGACTTTCTCTCTCTCTCTCTCTCTCTTGCTTTTTTCTTCCCCTTACTCTCACGCCACACACACACACACAGCTAAAACTCCTCCTACAAGCCCTAAACTTCTCTCTCTTTTATAAAAGGTTGCCTCCCTCCAAAATTTTATCCAAAAGTCAACTCTTTTGAATTCAAAAGACATGTCCATTGATAGAATAGACATATCCCTTCATAAAAAACCCTTCTAAAGTGTCTAAATGCATTAAATCACTCCAAGGGGTTTTTAGAACAAATCTCTCTTTGAAAATTCACACAAAATTTATTCTGAATCGCCTTAATCCGAAAAAAACTTATCTCTGGCGCTTCATGTGCCAGTTCTCTAGATTATGTCACATCTGGCACCAGTTTGGTGCATCATGCTCCACTTTGCAGCAGCTCCACCATTTTTCTTCGTTTGGCTCTGTTTCAGCTCCGTTTCGCCCCGTTTTAGTTGTGTTTCGCTCCTAACAGATATACCAATAAAATAATCATAAAAATAACCTTTTTTAAAGTCTAATTTTATTCAAAAACATGTGAGAAGTGTAAAGGAGATTAAATATAGAAAGACATATCGAAATGTGCCAAGTAAGAATTATCTTTTTGCTTGTTTTTACTCCAAATTGCACCCTTTTTGCTTCATTTTCACCAAAAGTCCATTTCTTGTACCTAGAACTAAAAATATGCAAAAATCATAACTCTCAAGCACACTAAATCAAGCCACACTGATAACTATGAGTTGTCTCCAAAAAAACACTTTGTTTAACGTTGCCAACCTGATAAATGATTCCACCTACATCCAAATTCCTTTTAAGTAATCCTTAATCAATCACTCAATCTTTTCCAATTCTAGGGATTCCAGCCCTTAAATTTAAAATTTTCTCTCTGCTCTTCCTTTTCAAATTAATTCATATCATTGTTCCTCATATTTCTTTCTAGATCCAATATTATTCTAGTGATTTTCTCAATTTTCATATTAAAATCAGAAAAACGATCAAATTTGGAGCAAAAATATGAAAAATTGTGCAAAAGAGTTTTGGCTCCTAAGCGCCAGTTAAACAGAGAAGGTCGCGCCTAAGCGCCTTAAGCGCCAATGGCAGTTACTAGATGAGTAAAATTGGCTTTCACAAATTTTAAAGATGTTTTTGAGGCACCCATTGGCTTAATAGGTGGATGTAACCACCATGGATGAAAATTATCATGAAAGGATGCGTCTCTTGGGCAAATACATCTAATCAATACACATTTTGAAGAGATCCCAGGGCACCTCTTGGAAAACTATAAAAGAAAGAAGAGAGGACTTAGAAAAGAGTCCTAAAAATATTGGCAAG
>NW_018252211.1:0-228 GCF_001263595.1 Phalaenopsis equestris | reverse complement strand
TGTGATGATTTAAATCCATGCACTTCATTTACTTCTTGATTTGGCCAATCCATATGTTAAAATTTGTTGTGAGAATATGTAAGATCCGGGCT
This sequence comes from Phalaenopsis equestris, assembly GCF_001263595.1. Classification (NCBI taxonomy): domain Eukaryota; kingdom Viridiplantae; phylum Streptophyta; class Magnoliopsida; order Asparagales; family Orchidaceae; genus Phalaenopsis; species Phalaenopsis equestris. The sequence continues at coordinate 136 of NW_018252211.1, read as the reverse complement.
GGTATTGTCTCAGTCAACAATTGGAAAGAATCACATGAGGTTGTATGAATGAGAATGTAGTTCATATGATTTATTGCAAATAAAAAGTGAAATATTCATTTATGGGTGTAGAGTTGGAGGACTTTAAAGTGATTGG
>NW_018252210.1:499-1302 GCF_001263595.1 Phalaenopsis equestris | reverse complement strand
AATATCCGTCATGGGATTATTCAATCTGCAATTCACGAATCCTCATTCTTTGATTAATCCTTTCTTCATCAGCAACTTGTTGAAGATTTATTGCGCTTCCGCACTAATAAACTTTTGCCGATTGAAAACTTGCATTCTGAGATTATCAAGGGAATTGGATGCCATAGAAATGAAATTGGTAGAGTTTCACTTCATTTTTGGAGGGACAATATGAACTAGAATTTGATTTTTTGAGTTTAAAAAAATTATTCCTTCCCAAAAACTGCCAAAAACCGCCATTTGAACCAGCATAACCGCCAATTTACCGGTTTCGCCGTCAACAAACTTCTGTATTAATTTTGTCTGGACTCTCGGGAAAAACCCGCCGTCGGCGGTGTCGAGGGTACCGTCGACGCCTAAGGCAAAATTTTTACAGTTTCGCTCTGGTCCGAATGCGTTCCAATTTTTCTTCATGGATCAAATATTTAAGATTTTTCAAGGGTAAATAAGAGTAGTAGAGCTTAATAATACCAAAAACTAGCGATAATCTCAAATAAAAACTACTATAATTGTGAATAAAATAAAGATAAATATGGGTTGCCTCCCATAAAGCGGTTGGTTTAACGGCGTCAACCCGACCTATTCAGGTGTTGTTAAGGTTGACTGATCATTAAAACCTCTTAAAAATTTGGTCTTTTACCCTTATAATATGGCTTTAATCTATGTCCATTTACTTTAAATCTATTTCCTGTCTTCTGATCTTCAATTTCAACAGCTCCGTAAGTATAAACTTGAGTCACAGTAAAGGGTCCTAACCAACGAGA
>NW_018252210.1:0-257 GCF_001263595.1 Phalaenopsis equestris | reverse complement strand
CCAATATGCTTTATACTCCAATTCTACTGGTAAGTGACAAGTCTTTCTAAAAATTAGTCTGTAAGGAGTCATTCCAATAAGAGTTTTATAAGCAGTCCTATAAGCCCATAATGTAGTATCCAATCTAGTGAACCAATCTATTCTACTAGGGTTTACATCTTTTCAAGTATTTGTTTGATCTCTCTATTAGAAAATTATGCTAACTCACTAGTTTGAGGATGTTAAGCAGTAGAGATTCTATGAATAATATTAAATTT
>NW_018252209.1:3485-5116 GCF_001263595.1 Phalaenopsis equestris | reverse complement strand
TAAGCAAAAATGGAATGACATCCCTTAATTTAGGGGAACCTTGGTCCATGGCTTAAGTTAGGTGGTTAGATGGGTTTTGGCTCAGTCTTAGGGTCTAACCAATGACTGAGGTGGAGTTAATTCGGTGACTTTGGCGTAGTTAGGCCATCTTTAATGCATAGGTTCAATGTGGGTTCAAGTGATCAAAATTTGGGTTTGGCCTAGGTTAGCCATGTCAAATGACCCATTTCCCTCTCTAAATTAAGCCTAAATGTTAATTAAGGCTAAATCTCAAAAATTACATATTTGCCCCTAAGGTTCCAACTCTTCATAAATTGTCAAATTCAATTCAAATAACTTTGAAATTTTTATCCTACCTCATTCATGGGTTAATTAAGACATCAGAGGAGAAAATGTGATTTTTCAAAATTTAATTTATTTATATAATCATTTTAATGTAAAAATAGAGTTTTCCTAAGAAAATAACTAACTTGACCAAGGCGACTCCTAATCCTTTGAATTTTTTTATTGGAGATAGACCTAAACTAGAGAAGCCTTTAGACAAACTTTCATGATTTTTTGAATTTTATTTAAACTTTAAGAATTATTTTCAATTCTGGGGTATTTATTAAATATAAAATATTTCAAATGGGGAAAATTAAGTTTTGTATTTTTGAAAAGTCTTCCTAACATCAGAGAACTCAGAGAAAAAGATTTTATATTTTTTGCAATTTTATTTGATTTATTGGAATTATTCTTAATGAAAACCCACTTTTAGCTTTTAAAAAATAATTTTTAAGCTTTAAAATTCAATATCTTTATTTAGAAAATCAGGAAAAATAGTCTAATTATTTGTAAGTGATTAAGAAGTAATTTGGAAAATTTCTATGAGTTTTATTATTTTTATGATTTTTAGGGATTTTTAATTATTTTAAATATTTAAAAATAGGCTAAAAATAAAGTTTTTATTTCAAATATCATTTTATTTTTATAAAATGCCCCTGATCATAGAGAACTAAAAAAGATAAGTTGTTATAAAATTTTTAGTTATATTTTCATTTTTAAAAATCTTTTAAATGCCAAAATGATGTTCATATTTAAAAATCAACTTAAGTTGTCAAATAAACTCAAAACATTTTGAAATTTTTATGATGAATTCTTTGGATCATAAAAAATAGTGTAGATCAAAAGTCAAGCCATTTATATGTTTATATCTTTCAAAATTAATTATCGTATTGATTTAGTGTTTGTGAAAATTATGTGCATTTTAAATGACTTGACCCATGAAATTATTTCCAAAAGGTCCCCTGGTCATCATAAACCTTCCAAAATTTTCTTAGAATTTTCTAATCAATATGCTAATTCCCATGATTTTTTTAAGCAAATAATGCACATAAACTTGAAAAATGTGATCCTCTGTCTAGGGACCTCCTATGACTTTGGAAAAATCGGAGAATGTTTCCCTTAAGAGATGATATAACATGCTAAAATTTCAAGCCATGCTGAAGTGCCAATATGCATGGAGAATCAAAACATTCAAATCAATATTTAATTAATTAAAAATAAAATATTATGCTCCTCTGTTCACTGAGCAAGAGGGTATTTTTATTTTATTTTTGTGATTTTTCTACACCAAGATATGAATTTTTGAA